>NW_028113055.1:105000-107500 GCF_964234715.1 Podarcis melisellensis | reverse complement strand
GGTTAGGGTGAATGAACACCGCAAGAACAATCCAAGATTAGGGTTAGGGTTAGGGTTAGGGTTAGGGTTAGGATGAATGAACACTACAAGAACAATCCAAGATAAGGGTTAGGGTTAGGGTTAGGGTTAGGGTTAGGGTTAGGGTTAGGGTTAGGGTTAGGGTTAGAGTTAGGGTTAGGGTTAGGGTTAGGGTTAGGGTAAGGGTAAGGGTTAGGGTGAATGAACACCGGAAGAACAATCCAAGAATAGGGTTAGGGTTAGGGTTAGGGTTAGGGTTAGGGTTAGGGTTAGGGTTAGGGTTAGGGTTAGAGTGAATGAACACCGGAAGAACAATCCAAGAATAGGGTTAGGGTTAGGGTTAGGGTTAGGGTTAGGGTTAGGGTTAGGGTGAGGGTTAGGGTTAGAGTTAGGGTTAGGGTTAGGGTTAGGTTTAGGATGAATGAACACCGCAAGAACAATCCAAGATTAGGGTTAGGGTTAGGGTTAGGATGAATGAACACTACAAGAACAATCCAAGATTAGGGTTAGGGTTAGGGTTAGGGTTAGGGTTAGGGTGAATGAACACCGCAAGAACAATCCAAGAATAGGGTTAGGGTTAGGGTTAGGGTGAATGAACACAGCAAGAACAATCCAAGAATAGGGTTAGGGTTAGGGTTAGGGTTAGGGTTAGGGTGAATGAACACCGCAAGAACAATCCAAGAATAGGGTTAGGGTTAGGGTTAGGGTTAGGGTTAGGGTTAGGGTTAGGGTTAGGGTTAGGGTTAGGGTTAGGGTTAAGGCTAGGGTTAGGGTTAGGGTTAGGGTTAGGGTTAGGGTTAGGGTTAGGGTTAGGGTTAGGATGAATGAACACTACAAGAACAATCCAAGAATAGGTTTAGGGTTAGGGTTAGGGTTAGGGTTACGGTTAGGGTTAGGGTTAGGGTTAGGGTTAGGGTAAGGGTTAGGATGAATGAACACCGCAAGAACAATCCAAGATTAGGGTTAGGGTTAGGGTTAGGGTTAGGGTTAGGGTTAGGGTTAGGGTTAGGGTTAGGGTTAGGGTTAGGGTTAGGGTTAGGATGAATGAACACTACAAGAACAATCCAAGGTTAGGGTTAGGGTTAGTGTTAGGGTTAGGGTTAGGGTTAGGGTTAGGGTGAATGAACACCGCAAGAACAATCCAAGATTAGGGTTAGGGTTAGGGTTAGGGTTAGGGTTAGGGTTAGGGTTAGGGTTAGGGTTAGGGTTAGGGTTAGGATGAATGAACACCACAAGAACAATCCAAGATTAGGGTTAGGGTTAGGGTTAGGGTTAGGGTTAGGGTTAGCGTTAGGGTTAGGGTTAGGGTTAGGGTTAGGGTTAGGGTTAGGGTTAAGGTTAGGGTTAGGGTTAGGGTTAGGGTTAGGGTTAGGGTTAGGATTAGGGTTAGGGTTAGGGTTAGGGTTAGGGGTAGGGTTAGGGTGAATGAACACCGCAAGAACAATCCAAGAATAGGGTTAGGGTTAGGGTTAGGGTTAGGGTTAGGGTTAGGGTTAGGGTTAGGGTTAGGGTTAGGGTTAGGGTTAGGATGAATGAACACCGCAAGAACAATCCAAGATAAGGGTTAGTTTTAGTGTTAGTGTTAGGGTTAGGGTTAGGGTTAGAGTTAGGGTTAGGGTTAGGGTTAGGGTTAGGATGAATGAACACCGCAAGAACAATCCAAGATTAGGGTTAGGGTTAGGGTTAGGGTTAGGGTTAGGGTAAGGGTTAGGGTTAGGGTTAGGGTTAGGGTTAGGGTTAGGATGAATGAACACTACAAGAACAATCCAAGATAAGGGTTAGGGTTAGGGTTAGGGTTAGAGTTAGGGTTAGGGTTAGGGTTAGGGTTAGGGTTAGGGTTAGGGTTAGGGTTAGGGTTAGGGTTAGGGTTAGGGTTAGGGTTAGGATGAATGAACACTACAAGAACAATCCAAGATAAGGGTTAGGGTTAGGGTTAGGGTTAGGGTTAGGGTTAGAGTTAGGGTTAGGGTTAGGGTTAGGGTTAGGGTTAGGGTTAGGGTTAGGGTTAGGGTTAGGGTTAGGGTAAGGGTTAGGGTGAATGAACACCGCAAGAACAATCCAAGAATAGGGTTAGGGTTAGCGTTAGGGTTAGGGTTAGCGTTAGGGTTAGGGTTAGGGTTAGGGTTAGGGTTAGGGTTAGAGTGAATGAACACCGGAAGAACAATCCAAGAATAGGGTTAGGGTTAGGGTTAGGGTTAGGGTTAGGGTTAGGGTTAGGGTTAGGGTTAGGTTAGGGTTAGGGTTAGGCTTAGAGTTATGGTTAGGGTTAGGTTTAGGATGAATGAACACCACAAGAACAATTCAAGATTAGGGTTAGGGTTAGGGTTAGGGTTAGGGTTAGGATGAATGAACACTACAAGAACAATCCAAGATTAGGGTTAGGGTTAGGGTTAGGGTTAGGGTTAGGGTTAGGGTTAGGGTGAATGAACACCGCAAGAACAATCCAAGATTAGGGTTAGGGTTAGGATTAGGGTTAGGGTTA
>NW_028113055.1:50000-55000 GCF_964234715.1 Podarcis melisellensis | reverse complement strand
GGGTTAGGGTTAGGGTTAGGGTTAGGGTGAATGAACACCGCAAGAACATTCCAAGAATAGGGTTAGGGTTAGGGTTAGGGTTAGGGTTAGGGTTAGGGTTAGGGTTAGGGTTAGGATGAATGAACACCACAAGAACAATCCAAGAATAGGGTTAGGGTTAGGGTTAGGGTTAGGGTTAGGGTTAGGGTTAGGGTTAGGATGAATGAACACCGCAAGAACAATCCAAGATAAGGGTTAGGGTTAGGGTTAGGGTTAGGGTTAGGGTTGGGGTTAGGGTTAGGGTTAGGGTTAGGGTTAGGGTTAGGGTTAGGGTTAGGGTTAGGGTTAGGGTTAGGGTTAGGGTTAGGATGAATGAACACCGCAAGAACAATCCAAGATAAGGGTTAGGGTTAGGGTTAGGGTTAGGGTTAGGGTTAGGGTTAGGGTTAGGGTTAGGGTTAGGGTTAGGATGAATGAACACCGCAAGAACAATCCAAGATTAGGTTTAGGTTTAGGTTTAGGGTTAGGGTTAGGGTTAGGGTTAGGGTTAGGGTTAGGATGAATGAACACTACAAGAACAATGCAAGATTAGGGTTAGGGTTAGGGTTAGGGTTAGGGTTAGGGTTAGGGTTAGGGTTAGGATGAATGAACACCGAAAAACAATCCAAGATAAGGGTTAGGGTTAGGGTTAGGGTTAGGGTTAGGGTTAGGGTTAGGATGAATGAACACCGCAAGAACAATCCAAGATTAGGGTTAGGGTTAGGGTTAGGGTTAGGGTTAGGGTTAGGGTTAGGGTTAGGGTTAGGGTTAGGGTTAGGGTTAGGGTGAATGAACACCGCAAGAACAATCCAAGAATAGGGTTAGGGTTAGGGTTAGGGTTAGGGTTAGGGTTAGGGTGAATGAACACCGCAAGAACAATCCAAGAATAGGGTTAGGGTTAGGGTTAGGGTTAGGGTTAGGGTTAGGGTTAGGGTTAGGGTTAGGGTTAGGGTTAGGATGAATGAACACTACAAGAACAATCCAAGAATAGGGTTAGGGTTAGGGTTAGGGTTAGGGTTAGGGTTAGGGTTAGGTTTAGGATGAATGAACACCGCAAGAACAATCCAAGATTAGGGTTAGGGTTAGGGTTAGGGTTAGGGTTAGGGTTAGGGTTAGGGTTAGGATGAATGAACACCGCAAGAACAATCCAAGATTAGGGTTAGGGTTAGGGTTAGGGTTAAGGTTAGGGTTAGGATTAGGATTAGGATTAGGATTAGGGTTAGGGTTAGGATTAGGGTTAGGGTTAGGGTTAGGGTTAGGGTTAGGGTTAGGGTTAGGGTTAGGGTTAGGGTTAGGGTTAGGATGAATGAACACGGCAAGAACAATCCAAGATAAGGGTTAGTGTTAGTGTTAGGGTTAGGGTTAGGGTTAGGGTTAGGGTTAGGGTTAGGGTTAGGGTTAGGGTTAGAGTTAGGGTTAGGGTTAGGGTTAGGGTTAGGGTTAGGATGAATGAACACTACAAGAACAATCCAAGATAAGGGTTAGGGTTAGGGTTAGGGTTAGGGTTAGGGTTAGGGTTAGGGTTAGGGTTAGGGTTAGGGTTAGGGTTAGGGTTAGGATGAATGAACACTACAAGAACAATCCAAGATAAGGGTTAGGGTTAGGGTTAGGGTTAGAGTTAGGGTTAGGGTTAGGGTTAGGGTTAGGGTTAGGGTTAGGGTTAGGGTGAATGAACACCGCAAGAACAATCCAAGAATAGGGTTAGGGTTAGGGTTAGGGTTAGGGTTAGGGTTAGGGTTAGGGTTAGGGTTAGGGTTAGGGTTAGGGTTAGAGTGAATGAACACCGGAAGAACAATCCAAGAATAGGGTTAGGGTTAGGGTTAGGGTTAGGGTTAGGGTTAGGGTTAGGGTTAGGGTTAGGGTTAGGGTTAGGGTTAGGTTAGGTTAGGGTTAGGGTTAGGGTTAGGGCTAGGCTTAGAGTTAGGGTTAGGGTTAGGGTTAGGTTTAGGATGAATGAACACCGCAAGAACAATTCAAGATTAGGGTTAGGGTTAGGGTTAGGGTTAGGGTTAGGGTTAGGATGAATGAACACTACAAGAACAATCCAAGATTAGGGTTAGGGTTAGGGTTAGGGTTAGGGTTAGGGTTAGGGTTACGGTTAGGGTTAGGGTTAGGGTTAGGGTTAGGGTGAATGAACACCACAAGAACAATCCAAGATTAGGGTTAGGGTTAGGATTAGGGTTAGGGTTAGGGTTAGGGTTAGGGTTAGGGTTAGGGTTAGGGTTAGGATGAATGAACACCGCAAGAACAATCCAAGATTAGGGTTAGGGTTAGGGTTAGGGTTAGGGTTAGGGTTAGGGTTAGGGTTAGGGTTAGGGTGAATGAACACCGCAAGAACAATCCAAGAATACGGTTAGGGTTAGGGTTAGGGTTAGGGTTAGGGTTAGGGTTAGGGTTAGGGTTAGGGTTAGGGTTAGGATTAGGGTTAGGGTTAGGGTTAGGGTAAGGGTTAGGGTTAGGGTGAATGAACACCGCAAGAACATTCCAAGAATAGGGTTAGGGTTAGGGTTAGGGTTAGGGTTAGGGTTAGGGTTAGGGTTAGGGTTAGGGTTAGGTTTAGGATGAATGAACACCACAAGAACAATCCAAGAATAGGGTTAGGGTTAGGGTTAGGGTTAGGGTTAGGGTTAGGGTTAGGGTTAGGGTTAGGGTTAGGGTTAGGATGAATGAACACCGCAAGAACAATCCAAGATAAGGGTTAAGGTTAGGGTTAGGGTTAGGGTTAGGGTTGGGGTTAGGGTTAGGGTTAGGGTTAGGGTTAGGATGAATGAACACCGCAAGAACAATCCAAGATAAGGGTTAGGGTTAGGGTTAGGGTTAGGGTTAGGGTTAGGGTTAGGGTTAGGGTTAGGGTTAGGGTTAGGGTTAGGGTGAATGAACACCGCAAGAACAATCCAAGAATACGGTTAGGGTTAGGGTTAGGGTTAGGGTTAGGGTTAGGGTTAGGGTTAGGGTTAGGGTTAGGGTAAGGGTTAGGGTTAGGGTGAATGAACACCGCAAGAACATTCCAAGAATAGGGTTAGGGTTAGGGTTAGGGTTAGGGTTAGGGTTAGGGTTAGGGTTAGGGTTAGGGTTAGCGTTAGCGTTAGGGTTAGGGTTAGGGTTAGGATGAATGAACACCACAAGAACAATCCAAGAATAGGGTTAGGGTTAGGGTTAGGGTTAGGGTTAGGGTTAGGGTTAGGGTTAGGGTTAGGGTTAGGGTTAGGGTTAGGGTTAGGTTAGGGTTAGGATGAATGAACACCGCAAGAACAATCCAAGATAAGGGTTAGGGTTAGGGTTAGGGTTAGGGTTAGGGTTGGGGTTAGGGTTAGGGTTAGGGTTAGGGTTAGGGTTAGGGTTAGGGTTAGGATGAATGAACACCGCAAGAACAATCCAAGATTAGGGTTAGGTTTAGGTTTAGGGTTAGGGTTAGGGTTAAGGTTAGGGTTAGGGTTAGGGTTAGGGTTAGGGTTAGGGTTAGGGTTAGGGTTAGGGTTAGGATGAATGAACACTACAAGAACAATCCAAGATTAGGGTTAGGGTTAGGGTTAGGGTTAGGGTTAGGGTTAGGGTTATGGTTAGGGTTAGGTTTAGGGTTAGGGTTAGGGTTATGGTTAGGGTTAGGATGAATGAACACCGAAAAACAATCCAAGATAAGGGTTAGGGTTAGGGTTAGGGTTAGGGTTAGGGTTAGGGTTAGGGTTAGGGTTAGGGTTAGGGTTAGGGTTAGGGTTAGGGTTAGGATGAATGAACACCGCAAGAACAATCCAAGATTAGGGTTAGGGTTAGGGTTAGGGTTAGGGTTAGGGTTAGGGTTAGGGTTAGGGTTAGGGTTAGGTTTAGGATTAGGGTTAGGGTTAGGGTTAGGGTTAGGGTTAGGGTTAGGGTGAATGAACACCGCAAGAACAATCCAAGAATAGGGTTAGGGTTAGGGTTAGGGTTAGGGTTAGGGTTAGGGTTAGGGTTAGGGTTAGGGTTAGGGTTAGGGTTAGGGTTAGGGTTAGGTTTAGGATGAATGAACACCGCAAGAACAATCCAAGATTAGGGTTAGGGTTAGGATTAGGGTTAGGGTTAGGGTTAGGGTTAGGGTTAGGGTTAGGGTTAGGGTTAGGGTTAGGATGAATGAACACCGCAAGAACAATCCAAGATTAGGGTTAGGGTTAGGGTTAGGGTTAGGGTTAGGGTTAGGGTTAGGGTTAGGGTTAGGGTTAGGGTGAATGAACACCGCAAGAACAATCCAAGAATACGGTTAGGGTTAGGGTTAGGGTTAGGGTTAGGGTTAGGGTTAGGGTTAGGGTTAGGGTTAGGGTTAGGGTTAGGATTAGGGTTAGGGTTAGGGTTAGGGTAAGGGTTAGGGTTAGGGTGAATGAACACCGCAAGAACATTCCAAGAATAGGGTTAGGGTTAGGGTTAGGGTTAGGGTTAGGGTTAGGGTTAGGATGAATGAACACCACAAGAACAATCCAAGAATAGGGTTAGGGTTAGGGTTAGGGTTAGGGTTAGGGTTAGGGTTAGGGTTAGGGTTAGGGTTAGGGTTAGGATGAATGAACACCGCAAGAACAATCCAAGAATACGGTTAGGGTTAGGGTTAGGGTTAGGGTTAGGGTTAGGGTTAGGGTTAGGGTTAGGGTTAGGGTTAGGGTTAGGGTTAGGTTTAGGATGAATGAACACCGCAAGAACAATCCAAGATTAGGGTTAGGGTTAGGATTAGGGTTAGGGTTAGGGTTAGGGTTAGGGTTAGGGTTAGGGTTAGGGTTAGGGTTAGGATGAATGAACACCGCAAGAACAATCCAAGATTAGGGTTAGGGTTAGGGTTAGGGTTAGGGTTAGGGTTAGGGTTAGGGTGAATGAACACCGCAAGAACAATCCAAGAATACGGTTAGGGTTAGGGTTAGGGTTAGGGTTAGGGTTAGGGTTAGGGTTAGGGTTAGGGTTAGGGTTAGGGTTAGGGTTAGGATTAGGGTTAGGGTTAGGGTTAGGGTAAGGGTTAGGGTTAGGGT
>NW_028113055.1:40000-42500 GCF_964234715.1 Podarcis melisellensis | reverse complement strand
AGGGTTAGGATGAATGAACACCACAAGAACAATCCAAGATTAGGGTTAGGGTTAGGGTTAGGGTTAGGGTTAGGGTTAGGGTTAGGGTTAGGGTTAGGGTTAGGGTTAGGGTTAGGGTTAGGGTTAGGGTTAGGGTTAGGGTTAGGGTGAATGAACACCGCAAGAACAATCCAAGAATAGGGTTAGGGTTAGGGTTAGGGTTAGGGTTAGGGTTAGGGTTAGGGTTAGGGTTAGGGTTAGGATGAATGAACACCGCAAGAACAATCCAAGATTAGGGTTAGGGTTAGGGTTAGGGTTAGGGTTAGGGTTAGGGTTAGGGTTAGGGTTAGGGTTAGGGTTAGGGTTAGGGTTAGGGTTAGGGTTAGGGTTAGGGTTAGGGTTAGGATGAATGAACACTACAAGAACAATCCAAGATTAGGGTTAGGGTTAGGTTTAGGGTTAGGGTTAGGGTTAGGGTTAGGATGAATGAACACCGCAAGAACAATCCAAGATTAGGGTTAGGGTTAGGGTTAGGGTTAGGGTTAGGGTTAGGGTTAGGGTTAGGGTTAGGGTGAATGAACACCGCAAGAACAGTCCAAGAATAGGGTTAGGGTTAGGGTTAGGGTTAGGGTTAGGGTGAATGAACACCGCAAGAACAATCCAAGAATAGGGTTAGGGTTAGGGTTAGGGTTAGGGTTAGGGTTAGGATGAATGAACACCGCAAGAACAATCCAAGATTAGGGTTAGGGTTAGGGTTAGGGTTAGGGTTAGGGTTAGGGTTAGGGTTAGGGTTAGGGTTATTGTTAGGGTTAGGGTTAGGATGAATGAACACTACAAGAACAATCCAAGAATAGGGTTAGGGTTAGGGTTAGGGTTAGGGTTAGGGTTAGGGTTAGGGTTAGGGTTAGGGTTAGGATGAATGAACACCCCAAGAACAATCCAAGATTAGGGTTAGGGCTAGGGTTAGGGTTAGCGTTAGGGTTAGGATGAATGAACACTACAAGAACAATCCAAGGTTAGGGTTAGGGTTAGGGTTAGGGTTAGGGTTAGGGTTAGGGTGAATGAACACTGCAAGAACAATCCAAGATTAGGGTTAGGGTTAGGGTTAGGGTTAGGGTTAGGGTTAGGGTTAGGGTTAGGATGAATGAACACCACAAGAACAATCCAAGATTAGGGTTAGGGTTAGGGTTAGGGTTAGGGTTAGGGTTAGGGTTAGGGTTAGGGTTAGGGTTAGGGTTAGGGTGAATGAACACCGCAAGAACAATCCAAGAATAGGGTTAGGGTTAGGGTTAGGGTTAGGGTTAGGGTGAATGAACACCGCAAGAACAATCCAAGATTAGGGTTAGGGTTAGGGTTAGGGTTAGGGTTAGGGTGAATGAACACCGCAAGAACAATCCAGGAATAGGGTTAGGGTTAGGGTTAGGGTTAGGGTTAGGGTTAGGGTTAGGGTTAGGGTTAGGATGAATGAACACCGCAAGAACAATCCAAGATAAGGGTTAGTGTTAGTCTTAGTGTTAGTGTTAGGGTTAGGGTTAGGGTTAGGGTTAGGGTTAGGGTTAGGGTTAGGGTTAGGGTTAGGTTTAGGATGAATGAACACCGCAAGAACAAGCCAAGATTAGGGTTAGGGTTAGGGTTAGGGTTAGGATGAATGAACACCACAAGAACAATCCAAGAATAGGGTTAGGGTTAGGGTTAGGGTTAGGGTTAGGGTTAGGGTTAGGGTTAGGGTTAGGGTTAGGGTTAGGATGAATGAACACCGCAAGAACAATCCAAGATAAGGGTTAGGGTTAGGGTTAGGGTTAGGGTTAGGGTTGGGGTTAGGGTTAGGGTTAGGGTTAGGGTTAGGGTTAGGGTTAGGGTTAGGGTTAGGGTTAGGGTTAGGGTTAGGGTTAGGGTTAGGATGAATGAACACCGCAAGAACAATCCAAGATAAGGGTTAGGGTTAGGGTTAGGGTTAGGGTTAGGGTTAGGGTTAGGGTTAGGGTGAATGAACACCGCAAGAACAATCCAAGAATACGGTTAGGGTTAGGGTTAGGGTTAGGGTTAGGGTTAGGGTTAGGGTTAGGATTAGGGTTAGGGTTAGGGTTAGGGTAAGGGTTAGGGTTAGGGTTAGGGTGAATGAACACCGCAAGAACATTCCAAGAATAGGGTTAGGGTTAGGGTTAGGGTTAGGGTTAGGGTTAGCGTTAGGGTTAGGATGAATGAACACCACAAGAACAATCCAAGAATAGGGTTAGGGTTAGGGTTAGGGTTAGGGTTAGGGTTAGGGTTAGGGTTAGGGTTAGGGTTAGGGTTAGGTTAGGGTTAGGATGAATGAACACCGCAAGAACAATCCAAGATAAGGGTTAGGGTTAGGGTTAGGGTTAGGGTTAGGGTTGGGGTTAGGGTTAGGGTTAGGGTTAGGGTTAGGGTTAGGGTTAGGGTTAGGGTTAGGGTTAGGATGAATGAACACCGCAAGAACAATCCAAGATTAGGGTTAGGTTTAGGTTTAGGGTTAGGGTTAGGGTTAGGGTTAGGGTTA
>NW_028113055.1:5000-12500 GCF_964234715.1 Podarcis melisellensis | reverse complement strand
TTTGGGCATCGTCATCCTCCTCCTCATCTCTCTGGGATTCTTCCCCCTCGCTCTCTGTCTCCTCCCCCATCTGCTCTTCTCTCCCTGAAACCCTGACATCCATCCCCCCCTCGAAGCCCCCCCTTCCCCCCTCCCGCTCGCCGGGGGCCGGTTGTGGAAACTGCGGCTCTTCGGGGGTAGGCTCAGGATACAGGTCGTCTACGTCAATGTTCTCTGCTGGCAGTTCTGTGTATGTGTGTTCAAACTCGGGTTCTTCCCCCAAATGCTTCTCAGTCTCTGCTTCCATCGCTACTTCCTCCGGTGCTGCCCGCCAAGGACCTATCAGCCACCTCTTACGCCATTCCTCCTCTGGCTGCTCCTCCCACCAATAAGGGGTTTCCGTGTCCACCCCCGAGCACGATCCCCTGGGCGGGCTTGATTCTGGTGTTCTTCCCTCGGGGGAAGAGAAACCCCTGAACGTGCTATCTGACAATGTGGGTGTGAAAAGCCAGTCATCAAAGTACTCAGCTGGCATGGGTCTATGTGGGAAAAGTGCATGGAACTCTTCTTTCAAAAGGGGTTCGTCTAACTCGTAGCCTGGCACCCAACTATTAGCAGTGGCTGGTGTGCCCTCCCTGGCGAGAAAGTATTCAACCCCCTCCTCCCCCCATCTCGAGTCCAGTATCTCTGTGACCTCGTTAAGGGGTTCGGCTCTAGGCGACCCCCCCTTCTTTGGTGCCCCTTTGCGTGGGTCTGGTACTGTTACTGACTCCTGAAACCTGTGCGGGGCCTTGTAGGGAGTGAGCACCGACCTATGAAAGACCGGGTGCACTCTGGAGCCTTCCGGAAGGGCCAGGCGAAATGCTACTGGATTGATCCTAGCCTCAACTTGGTAGGGTCCTAGCTGCCTGTGTCCTAGCTTCTTCTTGGCTAACGATTTGGCTGGCATAGCTTGGGCTGCTAACCATACCCAGTCCCCCACCTGGATGTCTTCTCCCGCCCTTCTGTGCTTGTCCGCCTGCACCTTATAGGCCTGCTTGGCCAGCTCTAAATGTCTCCGCAGCTCCTCGTGCACCTCTTGCAACTCTGCTGCGAACTGGTCGGCTTCTTGAGGCACCCCCTCCTCTGGTGCTATAAGCCTCGGAAAGGTTCTGGGATGACGGCCATTGTTCGCGAAGAACGGTGTCACCCCGGTCGATGCGTGCTTCGTGTTGTTGTAGGCAAACTCAGCCATCGGCAGGTAGTCCACCCACGCTGCTGGTCGCTGATTGGCGTAACACCTCAGGTACTGCTGCATGATCGCGTTGACCCTCTCTGCTTGGCCGTTGGTCTGCGGATGTCTCGCCGACGCTAGGTCGATCTTGACGTGCAGGATACCCAGAAGCTTCTTCCAGAAGTTGGAAACAAATTGGCGCCCCCTGTCGGACAGGACGGACTGCGGTAGTCCATGCACTCTGAACACGTGGTCGATGAAGAGTTTGGCGGTCTGTTCTGCCGTCGCCACCTTGGCACAAGGAATGAAGTGCGCCATCTTGGTGAACAAGTCCACAACCACCAGCACCGCCGTCTTGCCCCTGGCGCTGGGCAGGTCAGTAACAAAGTCCAGTGCTACCCTCTCCCACGGTTGCTGCGGCGTTTCCAGCGGTTCCAACAATCCCGCCGGTTTCTGGTGTACTGGTTTGGACCTCTGACAGGTGTCACACCTGGCGACGTAATCCGCCACCTCTCCCCGCATCTGGGGCCACCAAAAGTCCCTGGCCACTAGTTCTATCGTCTTCTCCTTGCCGAAATGTCCCGCACTGGGAGCGTCGTGCAATTGCTGCAGAACCTTTGCGCGAAGTTCATCGTTAGGCACGTAGAGGGCACCCTTGCGAGTTAAGAGTCCGTCCCGCAACTGGAACTCATCGTCTCTTTGCGACCCGCTGCGGAGCTCCTCCATCTTGGACTGTGCAAATTGATCCGCTTGCAACGCTCGTCGCACCGCGTCCAGGTCGACTGCGATAGCCGCGCACGCCCACGCCTGCGGTGCGAAAATGTGCTTCGCTGCAATTGGTGTCGTCTCCTCCAGGTATTGCGGTTTCCTGGAGAGTGCGTCTGCTATAACATTGGAGTCCCCCGGGATGTATTCTATCTTGAAGTCGAAATCTGCAAAGAATTCTGCCCAGCGCATGTGTCTTTGGGTCTGCAGCCTTGCCGTTCGCCAATACTCTAAGTTCTTGTGATCCGTGCGGACTTGCACTGTGTGCTTGGCTCCTATGAGGAAGTGCCGCCACGCTTTGAAAGCTGCATGAATGGCCAACAGCTCCCTGTCCCATATGGTGTAGTTCCGCTCCGTCTTGCTGAGCTTCCGGGAGTAGAAGGCACCCGGCCTCCAATTGCCTTGCGGATCCTCCTGCAGAAGGACGGCTCCAACCGCTCTGTCGGACGCATCGGTTTCCACTCGCATGGGTCTGCCGGGATTCACGTGCAGTAGCTGTTCCTCGGAGGCGAAGAGGCTTTTAAGCTTCCGAAAAGAGCGCTCTGCCTGTTCCGTCCAAGCGAACCTCTTCTTTTTGGAACTGAGGGTGTCCGTGATTGCTGCCGTCTCATTGGCAAAACCTTTGATGAATTTGCGATAAAAATTGGCAAATCCGATGAATCTTTGGACCTCCTTCCGATTGCGTGGGCTCTTCCAGTCCAACACCGCTTGGACCTTGATTCTGTCCATGGCCAGCCCCTCATCGGAGAGCTTGTAGCCAAGAAAATCCACCTCCGTCATATCAAACTGGCACTTCTCCAACTTGGCGTACAGCCTGTGCTCCTTCAACCTCTGTAGGACCTCCTTTACATCCTTCTCGTGAGCCTCCGGCGATTCCGAGAAAATCAGGATATCGTCGAGAAAACATACACACTTCTTGTAGAGGAGTCCCGCCAGCACGTGATGCATAAATGCTTGGAAAACGTGGCTGCCATTTTGGAGACCAAACGGCATAACTCTGTATTCATACGTGCCTAGAGGCGTGAACATGGCAGTCTTCCACTCATCGCCCTTCCGGATGCGGATGAGATTGTACGCTCCACGCAAATCCAACTTGGTGAAGATCTTACCCTTCCTAACGGTCGCTAGGAGGTCGTCAATCTTGGGCATGGGAAAGGCCTTGGGCTTAGTCAGTCTGTTTATGAACCTGTAATCCACCACGAGTCTTTTTTGGGGCGTGTCTTTTTTCTTCACAAAGAAAACAGGACTGCCTCCCACTGCCTTGGATTCCCGGATGAACCCGCGCTTCAGATTCTGCTCTATGAATTCTCTGAGCTCTTGCATCTCGTCCTCAGACATGGAATACAGCTTTGCAGTTGGCAGCTGCGCCCCTGGCACCAGGTCGATCGCACAGTCGTAAGGCCTGTGAGGCGGCAACTTGTCAGCTTCTTTCTCGCAGAAAACCTCCAAGAATCCCTCGTACTTGTGAGGCACTGCCTGCACCATGCCCAGGTGCAGTTGCTGCTCAGCTCCTTCCTCCTGATTGGGTTGGATGCAATGCTGAGCACAATACGATGAGCAGAAGGTGATCTGCCGCTGGTACCACGCTACAGCGGGACTATGTCTCTCCAGCCAACTCATGCCTAACACAATGGGTGTGTCTGACAGGTGGGTGACATTGAAGCTAATGACTTCCCGATGATTTCCAATCTGCATCACCATGGGAGGCGTCTGCTGCACAACTTGCCCTCCCAGCAATTTCCTGCCGTCCACTGTGACCACGTTCAGAGGGGTCGTTGCAGGCAGGAGCGCTATGCCATGCTGCTTGACAAATTGCATTCCCACAAAATCCGCGTTGCTTCCTGAATCAACCGTGATCGGAACTTCCAGGGATTGTCCATTTGGCAGCTGAAGGGTTGCAGTGAGTTGCACTGCTGGCTTGGGGGGTAAAGGGTCTGTGCGTTGCAAGGGTGCTGGGGACTGTTCTACAGATCCGCCTGGCTGAGCCCCAGTAGCTCCGCCTCCAGCCAGGCACTGTCGTTTCCCTGAGGCTGCTCCGTTTGCACCACTTCCGCTGACACTGTTGCTAGAGCTGCAGTGTGCTTCTGGAGCCTCTGGGGGCACTCTTTCGCCATATGGTGTGCACTGTCACAGATGTAACATTTCCTGGTCCCTCTAGGCGGCTTCGCCTTCACTGCACCGGAAACAGGGGCTCTGGATGGTGTCTGAGCCCTAGCACCACCGATTTCCATCGGCTCTTCACCTTGCCTCCCCAAGGGCGAGGGGTGCGACTGGTTGAAGTCCCTGGGGACAAAAGGGGGGGTTCTCGCTGGTGCACGCGCCTGGGGTCCCTCCCCCTCGTGCCACGGGCGTCCCTCATGTCGGATTCCAATAGCCAAAGCCCGATGCACGACTTCTTCCAGGGTCTGGGGTCTATCCCCCCTGGCGATCTCATCCTTGACGGGGGGGCTAAGCCCCTCCCAGAAAAGATCTCTGACTGGTTTACTATCCTTCTCCCAGCCCAACGCAGTTAGCAATGCAAAGAACTTGGAGTGATATTGACGCACAGTGGCTTTGCCTTGTCGCAGTCCGTGCATCTGTCTACGTGCAATATCCACATCCACAGAGGACTGGAAACAAGCATCCATCGCTTTAATAAATTCATCAGAACTGCGGCGGGCAGGGCCATCTTCGCGCCACAAATTGCGCAGCCAAGCTCTGGCCTCCCCATGCAGATGCGAAATTATGAACCCCACTCTCTCCTCCTCATCCTTAAAATCATGACGGAGTAAATGCAGTGCATACACGATGTCCGCTCTGAAGTTAGGGTAATCTTGAAGGTTGCCATTAAAGTGCGTAACTAGGGCGCCCCCCCGCCGTCCAAGTGCAATGCCCTCCGATCTGGACCCCGGGACCCCTGCCCTGGCCGCTTGCTCCCACCTTGTTCGCAGGTCCTGGCAAGCCTTGTCCAGTTCGTCATTCTTCTTCTGCGATGCAATGACTGCAGCTGTGAGCTCGGTAACTTGATTCCTCAGCGTAAGCAGCTGTTCCTCCGCGCTCATGGCTGCTCCCGGTGGTGAGCTTTGCAAAAAAAAAAATTTTTTGCGTTCTGGAGAGGGGACTTACTGTCAGAGTCACCCGTTTGGTCCCAGCTCACAAGAGACCCAACTCCGATCCGGTTTATTTACAGAAAGTCTTTATTGAAGATCATGGTTGCATTTACACTCCATCTCTGTGACTCTACATCTGTACCGTTAGATCGTTGAAGTCCCCTCTGAATCTGTCCCGCCTCGGCACCAATTTAAGAGGCTAGCCCTGGACCACCTCTTCCTCTCCTTCCTTTTCCGCAGGGTCTTTCTGCCCCCCTGAGTTCCCCCTCTCCGGGACTCGCCCGAGGCTGAATCCTCTGACGCCTCTGCCCCCCTCCTTCTCGCTTTAGGGCCGGGCTCCTCCCCAGGGCTCTCCTCACTTCCGCGCGCCTCTACCTTTGAACTTGGCGCGCGTACGTTGCTCCTGACCTTTCTCTTGACCGCTACACTGCTCTCGGTGCTGCTCTCCACCCCTTCCGGCTGAGCGCCCTGCTCCGATCTCCTTCCCCTGTCTCTCTCCTGCTCTGCTCCCTCTGACACACTTGTAACTCCACCCCCTTCACTCCGTTCCGGCTGAGAAGCCGGCTCCTGCCTCCGACCCCCACTGGGGCTTCTCCCTTCTCTCCCCTGCTCCTCACTGTTTCCCCCTTGTCCCCCTTTCGGTCTGGCCAGGGGAGCCCCCTTTTGGGAATCCTCTGACTCACTGGTCAGACTCATGGAGAACCTTTGGGCATCATCATCCTCCTCCTCATCTCTCTGGGATTCTTCCCCCTCGCTCTCTGTCTCCTCCCCCATCTGCTCTTCTCTCCCTGAAACCCTGACAATTAGGGTTAGGGTTAGGGTTAGGGTTAGGGTGAATGAACACCGCAAGAACAATCCAAGAATAGGGTTAGGGTTAGGGTTAGGGTTAGGGTGAATGAACACCGCAAGAACAATCCAAGATTAGGGTTAGGGTTAGGGTTAGGGTTAGGGTTAGGGTTAGGGTTAGGGTTAGGGTTAGGGTTAGGGTTAGGGTTAGGGTTAGGATGAATGAACACCACAAGAACAATCCAAGATTAGGGTTAGGGTTAGGGTTAGGGTTAGGGTTAGGGTTAGGGTTAGGGTAAAGGTAAGGGTTAGGGTTAGGGTTAGGGTGAATGAACACCGCAAGAACAATCCAAGATAAGGGTTAGTGTTAGGTTTAGGGTTAGGGTTAGGGTTAGCGTTAGGGTTAGGGTGAATGAACACCGCAAGAACAATCCAAGAATAGGGTTAGGGTTAGGGTTAGGGTTAGGGTTAGGGTTAGGGTTAGGGTTAGGGTTAGGGTTAGGGTTAGGGTGAATGAACACCGGAAGAACAATCCAAGAATAGGGTTAGGGTTAGGGTTAGGGTTAGGGTTAGGGTTAGGGTTAGGGTTAGGGTTAGTGTTAGGGTTAGGGTTAGGGTTAGGGTTAGGGTTAGGGTTAGGATGAATGAACACTACAAGAACAATCCAAGATTAGGGTTAGGGTTAGGGTTAGGGTAAGGGTTAGGGTTAGGGTTAGGGTTAGGGTTAGGGTTAGGGTGAATGAACACCGCAAGAACAATCCAAGATTAGGGTTAGGGTTAGGGTTAGGGTTAGGGTTAGGGTTAGGGTTAGGGTTAGGGTTAGGGTTAGGGTTAGGGTTAGGGTTAGGATGAATGAACACAACAAGAACAATCCAAGATTAGGGTTAGGGTTAGGGTTAGGGTTAGGGTTAGTGTGAATGAACAACGCAAGAACATACCAAGATTAGGGTTAGGGTTAGGGTTAGGGTTAGGGTTAGGGTTAGGGTTAGGGTTAGGGTTAGGGTTAGGATGAATGAACACCACAAGAACAATCCAAGATTAGGGTTAGGGTTAGGGTAAGGGTTAGGGTTAGGGTTAGGGTTAGGGTTAGGGTTAGGGTAAGGGTTAGGGTTAGGGTTAGGGTGAATGAACACGGCACGAACAATCCAAGAATAGGGTTAGGGTTAGGGTTAGGGTTAGGGTTAGGGTTAGGGTTAGGGTTAGGGTTAGGATTAGGGTTAGGGTTAGGGTTAGGGTTAGGGTTAGGGTGAATGAACACCGCAAGAACAATCCAAGAATAGGGTTAGGGTTAGGGTTAGGGTTAGGGTTAGGGTTAGGGTTATGGTGAATGAACACCACAAGAACAATCCAAGATTAGGGTTAGGGTTAGGGTTAGGGTTAGGGTTAGGGTTAGGGTTAGGGTTGGGGTTAGGGTTAGGGTTAGGGTTAGGGTTAGGGTTGGGGTTAGGGTTAGGGTTAGGGTTAGGGTTAGGGTTAGGGTTAGGGTTAGGATGAATGAACACCGCAAGAACAATCCAAGATAAGGGTTAGTGTTAGTGTTAGTGTTAGTGTTAGTGTTAGGGTTAGGGTTAGGGTTAGGGTTAGGGTTAGGGTTAGGGTTAGGATGAATGAACACCGCAAGAACAATCCACGATTAGGGTTAGGGTTAGGGTTAGTGTTAGGGTT
The DNA here is from genome assembly GCF_964234715.1 of Podarcis melisellensis. Lineage (NCBI taxonomy): Eukaryota > Metazoa > Chordata > Lepidosauria > Squamata > Lacertidae > Podarcis > Podarcis melisellensis. The sequence goes on along the minus strand of NW_028113055.1, from coordinate 5,003 downwards.
AGG
>NW_028113056.1:227500-232500 GCF_964234715.1 Podarcis melisellensis | reverse complement strand
ACCCTAACCCTAACCCTAACCCTAACCCTAATCTTGGATTGTTCTTGCGGTGTTCATTCATCCTAACCCTAACCCTAACCCTAATCCTAACCCTAACCCCAACCCTAACCCTAACCCTAACCCTAACCCTAAAATTAACCCTAACCCTAACCCTAACCCTAACCCTAACCCTAACCCTCACCCTAATCTTGGATTGTTCTTGTGTTGTTCATTCATCCTAACCCTAACCCTAACCCTAACCCTAACCCTAACCCTAACCCTAACCCTAACCCTAACCCTAACCCTAATCCTCACCCTAACCTTAACCTTAACCCTAACCCTAACCATAACCCTAACCCTAACCCTAACCCTAACCCTAACCCTAACCCTAATCTTGGATTGTTCTTGCGGTGTTCATTCACCCTAACCCTAACCCTAACCCTAACCCTAACCCTAACCCTAATCTTGGATTGTTCTTGTGGTGTTCATTCATCCTAACCCTAACCCTAACCCTAACCCTAACCCTAACCCTAACCCCAACCCTAACCATAACCCTAACCTTAACCCTAATCTTGGATTGTTCTTGTGGTGTTCATTCATCCTAACCCTAACCCTAACCCTAACCCTAACCTTAACCCTAACCCTAACACTAACACTAACACTAACCCTATCCCTATTCTTGGATTGTTCTTGCGGTGTTCATTCACCCTAACCTTAACCCTAACCCTAACCCTAACCCTAACCCTAACCCTAACCCTAACCCTAACCCTAACCCTAATCTTGGATTGTTCTTGTGGTGTTCATTCATCCTAACCCTAAGCCTAACCCTAACCCTAATCTTGGATTGTTCTTGCGGTGTTCATTCACCCTAACCTTAACCCTAACCCTAACCCTAACCCTAACCCTAACCCTAACCCTAACCCTAACCCTAACCCTAATCTTGGATTGTTCTTGTAGTGTTCATTCATCCTAACCCTAACCCTAACCCTAACCCTAACCCTAACCCTAACCCTAATCTTGGATTGTTCTTGCGGTGTTCATTCATCCTAAACCTAACCCTAACCCTAACCCTAACCCTAACCCCAACCCTAACCCTAACCCTAACCCTAAAACTAACCCTAACCCTAACCCTAACCCTAACCCTTACCCTAACCCTAATCTTGGATTGCTCTTGCGGTGTTCATTCACCCTAACCCTAACCCTAACCCTAACCCTAATCTTGGATTGTTCTTGCGGTGTTCATTCACCCTAACCCTAACCCTAACCCTAACCCTAACCCTAACCCTAACCGTAACCCTAACCCTAACCCTAACCCTAACCCTAACCCTAACCCTAACCCTAACCCTAACCCTAACCCTAACCCTAATCTTGGATTGTTCTTGCGGTGTTCATTCATCCTAAACATAACCCTAACCCTAACCCTAACCCTAACCCTAACCCTAACCCTAACCCTTACCCTAACCCTAATCTTGGATTGCTCTTGCGGTGTTCATTCACCCTAACCCTAACCCTAACCCTAACCCTAACCCTAACCCTAACCCTAACGCTAACCCTAACCCTAACCCTAATCTTGGATTGTTCTTGCGGTGTTCATTCACCCTAACCCTAACCCTAACCCTAACCCTAACCCTAACCCTAACCCTAACCCTAACCCTAACCCTAACCCTAACCCTAATCTTGGATTGTTCTTGCGGTGTTCATTCACCCTAACCCTAACCCTAACCCTAACCCTAACCCTAATCTTGGATTGTTCTTGTAGTGTTCATTCATCCTAACCCTAACCCTAACCCTAACCCTAACCCTAACCCTAACCCTAACCCTAACCCTAATCTTGGATTGTTCTTGCGGTGTTCATTCATCCTAAACCTAACCCTAACCCTAACCCTAACTCTAACCCTAACCCTAACCCTAACCCTAACCCTAACACTAACCCTAACCCTAATCGTGGATTGTTCTTGCGGTGTTCATTCATCCTAACCCTAACCCTAACCCTAACCCTAACCCTAACCCTAACCCTAACCCTAACCCTAACCCTAACACTAACACTAACACTAACACTAACCCTTATCTTGGATTGTTCTTGCGGTGTTCATTCACCCTAACCCTAACCCTAACCCTAACCCTAACCCTAACCCTAACCCTAACCCTAACCCTAACCCTAACCCTAACCCTAATCTTGGATTGTTCTTGTGGTGTTCATTCATCCTAACCCTAACCCTAACCCTAACCCTAACCCTAACCCTAACCCTATTCTTGGATTGTTCTTGCGGTGTTCATTCACCCTAACCCTAACCCTAACCCTAACCCTAACCCTAATCCTAACCCTAACCCTAACCCTAACCCTAACCCTAACCCTAACCCTAACCCTAACCCTAACCCTAACCCTAACCCTATTCTTGGATTGTTCGTGCGGTGTTCATTCACCCTAACCCTAACCCTAACCCTTACCCTAACCCTAACCCTAACCCTAACCCTAACCCTAACCCTAACCCTAACCCTAACCCTAACCCTAACCCTAACCCTAATCTTGGATTGTTCTTGTGGTGTTCATTTATCCTAACCCTAACCCTAACCCTAACCCTAACCCTAACCCTAACCCTAACCCTAACCCTAACCCTAACCCTAACCCTAACCCTAACCCTAACCCTAACCCTAATCTTGGATTGTTCTTGCGGTGTTCATTCACCCTAACCCTAACCCTAACCCTAACCCTAATCTTGGATTGTTCTTGTAGTGTTGATTCATCCTAACCCTAACCCTAACCCTAACCCTAACCCTAACCCTAACCCTAACCCTAACCCTAACCCTAATCTTGGATTGTTCTTGCGGTGTTCATTCATCCTAACCCTAACCCTAACCCTAACCCTAACGCTAACCCTAACCCTAACCCTAACCCTAACCCTAAACCTAACACTAACCCTTATCTTGGATTGTTCTTGCGGTGTTCATTCACCCTAACCCTAACCCTAACCCTAACCCTAACCCTAAAACTAACCCTAACCCTAACCCTAACCCTTACCCTAACCCTAATCTTGGATTGCTCTTGCGGTGTTCATTCACCCTAACCCTAACCCTAACCCTAACCCTAACCCTAACCCTAACCCTAACCCTAACCCTAACCCTAACCCTAATCTTGGATTGTTCTTGCGGTGTTCATTCACCCTAACCCTAACCCTAACCCTAACCCTAACCCTAACCCTAACCCTAACCCTAACCCTAACCCTAACCCTAACCCTAACCCTAACCCTAACCCTAACCCTAATCTTGGTATGTTCTTGCGTTGTTCATTCACACTATCCCTAACCCTAACCCTAACCCTAATCTTGGATTGTTCTTGTTGTGTTCATTCATCCTAACCCTAACCCTAACCCTAACCCTAACCCTAACCCTAACCCTAACCCTAACCCTAACCCTAATCTTGGTATGTTCTTGCGTTGTTCATTCACACTATCCCTAACCCTAACCCTAACCCTAATCTTGGATTGTTCTTGTTGTGTTCATTCATCCTAACCCTAACCCTAACCCTAACCCTAACCCTAACCCTAACCCTAACCCTAACCCTAACCCTAACCCTAACCCTAACCCTAATCTTGGATTGTTCTTGTAGTGTTCATTCATCCTAACCCTAACCCTAACCCTAACCCTAACCCTAACCCTAACCCTAACCCCAACCCTAACCCTAACCCTAACCCTAACCCTAACCCTATTCTTGGATTGTTCTTCCGGTGTTCATTCACTCTAACCCTAACCCTAACCCTAACCCTAACCCTAACCCTAACCCTAACCCTAACCCTATTCTTGGATTGTTCTTGCGGTGTTCATTCACCCTAACGCTAACGCTAACCCTAACCCTAACCCTAAACCTAACACTAACCCTTATCTTGGATTGTTCTTGCGGTGTTCATTCACCCTAACCCTAACCCTAACCCTTACCCTTACCCTTACCCTAACCCTAACCCTAACCCTAACCCTAACCCTAACCCTAACCCTAACCCTAACCCTAACCCTAACCCTAACCCTAACCCTATTCTTGGATTGTTCTTGCGGTGTTCATTCACCCTAACCCTAACCCTAACCCTAACCCTAACCCTAACCCTAACCCTAACCCTAACCCTAACCCTAATCTTGGATTGTTCTTGTGGTGTTCATTCATCCTAACCCTAACCCTAACCCTAACCCTAACCCTAACCCTAACCCTAACCCTAACCCTAACCCTAATCTTGGATTGTTCTTGCGGTGTTCATTCACCCTAACCCTAACCCTAACCCTAACCCTAACCCTAACCCTAACCCTAACACTAACCCTTATCTTGGATTGTTCTTGCGGTGTTCATTCATCCTAACCCTAACCCTAACCCTAACCCTAACCCTAACCCTAACCCTAACCCTAACCCTAACCCTAACCCCAACCCCAACCCTAACCCTAACCCTAACCCTAACCCTAATCTTGGATTGTTCTTGTGGTGTTCATTCATCCTAACCCTAACCCTAACCCTAACCCTAACCCTAACCCTAACCCTAACCCTAACCCTAACCCTAACCCTAACCCTAACCCTAACCCTATTCTTGGATTGTTCTTGCGGTGTTCATTCACCCTAACCCTAACCCTAACCCTAACCCTAACCCTAACCCTAACCCTAACCCTAATCCTAACCCTAACCCTAACCCTAACCCTAACCCTAACCCTAACCCTAACCCTATTCTTGGATTGTTCGTGCGGTGTTCATTCACCCTAACCCTAACCCTAACCCTAACCCTAACCCTAACCCTAACCCTAACCCTAACCCTAATCTTGGATTGTTCTTGTGGTGTTCATTTATCCTAACCCTAACCCTAACCCTAACCCTAACCCTAACCCTAACCCTAACCCTAACCCTAACCCTAATCTTGGATTGTTCTTGCGGTGTTCATTCACCCTAACCCTAACCCTAACCCTAACCCTAACCCTAACCCTAACCCTAATATTGGATTGTTCTTGTAGTGTTGATTCATCCTAACCCTAACCCTAACCCTAACCCTAAC
>NW_028113056.1:190000-215000 GCF_964234715.1 Podarcis melisellensis | reverse complement strand
ATCCTAAACCTAACCCTAACCCTAACTCTAACCCTAACCCTAACCCTAACCCTAACCCTAACCCTAACCCTAACCCCAACCCTAACCCTAACCCTAACCCTAATCTTGGATTGTTCTTGTGGTGTTCATTCATCCTAACCCTAACCCTAACCCTAACCCTAACCCTAACCTTAACCCTAACCCTAACCCTAACACTAACCCTAACCCTATTCTTGGATTGTTCTTGCGGTGTTCATTCACCCTAACCCTAACCCTAACCCTAACCCTAACCCTAACCCTAACCCTAACCCTAACCCCAACCCTAGCCATAACCCTAACCCTAACCCTAATCTTGGATTGTTCTTGTGGTGTTCATTCATCCTAACCCTAACCCTAACCCTAACCCTAACCTTAACCCTAACCCTAACCCTAACCCTAACCCTAACCCTAACCCTAACCCTAACCCTAACACTAACCCTAACCCTATTCTTGGATTGTTCTTGCGGTGTTCATTCACCCTAACCCTAACCCTAACCCTAACCCTAACCCTAACCCTAACCCTAACCCTAACCCTAACCCTAACCCTAACCCTAACCCTAATCTTGGATTGTTCTTGCGGTGTTCATTCATCCTAACCCTAACCCTAACCCTAACCCTAACCCTAACCCTAACCCTAACCCTAACCCCAACCCTAACCCTAACCCTAACCCTAACCCTAACCCTAACCCTAAAACTAACAGTAACCCTAACCCTTACCCTAACCCTAATCTTGGATTGCTCTTGCGGTGTTCATTCACCCTAACCCTAACCCTAACCCTAACCCTAACCCTAACCCTAACCCTAACCCTAATCTTGGATTGTTCTTGCGGTGTTCATTCACCCTAACCCTAACCCTAACCCTAACCCTAACCCTAACCCTAACCCTAACCCTAACCCTAACCCTAACCCTAATCTTGGATTGTTCTTGTGGTGTTCATTCATCCTAACCCTAACCCTAACCCTAACCCTAACCCTAACCCTAACCCTAACCCTAACCCTAACCCTAACCCTAACCCTAACCCCAACCCTAACCATAACCCTAACCCTAACCCTAATCTTGGATTGTTCTTGTGGTGTTCATTCATCCTAACCCTAACCCTAACCCTAACCCTAACCTTAACCCTAACCCTAACCCTAACACTAACCCTAACCCTATTCTTGGATTGTTCTTGCGGTGTTCATTCACCCTAACCCTAACCCTAACCCTAACCCTAACCCTAACCCTAACCCTAACCCTAACCCCAACCCTAGCCATAACCCTAACCCTAACCCTAATCTTGGATTGTTCTTGTAATGTTCATTCATCCTAACCCTAACCCTAACCCTAACCCTAACCCTAACCCTAACCCTAATCTTGGATTGTTCTTGCGGTGTTCATTCATTCTAAACCTAACCCTAACCCTAACTCTAACTCTAACCCTAACCCTAACCCTAACCCTAACCCTAACCCTAACCCTAACCCTAACCCAAACCCTTACCCTAACCCTAATCTTGGATTGCTCTTGCGGTGTTCATTCACCCTAACCCTAACCCTAACCCTAACCCTAACCCTAACCCTAACCCTAATCTTGGATTGTTCTTGCGGTGTTCATTCATCCTAACCCTAACCCTAACCCTAACCCTAACCCTAACCCTAACCCTAACCCTAACCCTAACCCTAATCTTGGATTGTTCTTGCGGTGTTCATTCATCCTAAACCTAACCCTAACCCTAACTCTAACCCTAACCCTAACCCTAACCCTAACCCTAACCCTAACCCTAACCCCAACCCCAACCCTAACCCTAACCCTAACCCTAACCCTAATCTTGGATTGTTCTTGTGGTGTTCATTCATCCTAACCCTAACCCTAACCCTAACCCTAACCCTAACCTTAACCCTAACCCTAACCCTAACACTAACCCTAACCCTATTCTTGGATTGTTCTTGCGGTGTTCATTCACCCTAACCCTAACCCTAACCCTAACCCTAACCCTAACCCTAACCCCAACCCTAGCCATAACCCTAACCCTAACCCTAATCTTGGATTGTTCTTGTGGTGTTCATTCATCCTAACCCTAACCCTAACCCTAACCCTAACCTTAACCCTAACCCTAACCCTAACCCTAACCCTAACCCTAACCCTAACCCTAACCCTAACACTAACCCTAACCCTATTCTTGGATTGTTCTTGCGGTGTTCATTCACCCTAACCCTAACCCTAACCCTAACCCTAACCCTAACCCTAACCCTAACCCTAACCCTAACCCTAACCCTAACCCTAATCTTGGATTGTTCTTGCGGTGTTCATTCATCCTAACCCTAACCCTAACCCTAACCCTAACCCTAACCCCAACCCTAACCCTAACCCTAACCCTAACCCTAACCCTAACCCTAAAACTAACAGTAACCCTAACCCTTACCCTAACCCTAATCTTGGATTGCTCTTGCGGTGTTCATTCACCCTAACCCTAACCCTAACCCTAACCCTAACCCTAACCCTAACCCTAACCCTAACCCTAACCCTAACCCTAACCCTAACCCTAATCTTGGATTGTTCTTGCGGTGTTCATTCACCCTAACCCTAACCCTAACCCTAACCCTAACCCTAACCCTAACCCTAACCCTAATCTTGGATTGTTCTTGTGGTGTTCATTCATCCTAACCCTAACCCTAACCCTAACCCTAACCCTAACCCTAACCCTAACCCCAACCCTAACCATAACCCTAACCCTAACCCTAATCTTGGATTGTTCTTGTGGTGTTCATTCATCCTAACCCTAACCCTAACCCTAACCCTAACCTTAACCCTAACCCTAACCCTAACACTAACCCTAACCCTATTCTTGGATTGTTCTTGCGGTGTTCATTCACCCTAACCCTAACCCTAACCCTAACCCTAACCCTAACCCTAACCCTAACCCTAACCCTAACCCCAACCCTAGCCATAACCCTAACCCTAACCCTAATCTTGGATTGTTCTTGTGGTGTTCATTCATCCTAACCCTAACCCTAACCCTAACCCTAACCTTAACCCTAACCCTAACCCTAACCCTAACCCTAACACTAACCCTAACCCTATTCTTGGATTGTTCTTGCGGTGTTCATTCACCCTAACCCTAACCCTAACCCTAACCCTAACCCTAACCCTAACCCTAACCCTAACCCTAACCCTAACCCTAACCCTAACCCTAACCCTAACCCTAATCTTGGATTGTTCTTGCGGTGTTCATTCATCCTAACCCTAACCCTAACCCTAACCCTAACCCTAACCCTAACCCTAACCCTAATCTTGGATTGTTCTTGTAATGTTCATTCATCCTAACCCTAACCCTAACCCTAACCCTAACCCTAACCCTAACCCTAACCCTAACCCTAACCCTAATCTTGGATTGTTCCTGCGGTGTTCATTCATTCTAAACCTAACCCTAACCCTAACTCTAACCCTAACCCTAACCCTAACCCTAACCCTAACCCTAACCCTAACCCTAACCCTTACCCTAACCCTAATCTTGGATTGCTCTTGCGGTGTTCATTCACCCTAACCCTAACCCTAACCCTAACCCTAACCCTAACCCTAACGCTAACCCTAACCCTAACCCTAATCTTGGATTGTTCTTGCGGTGTTCATTCACCCTAACCCTAACCCTAACGCTAACCCTAACCCTAACCCTAACCCTAACCCTAACCCTAACCCTAACCCTAATCTTGGATTGTTCTTGCGGTGTTCATTTACCCTAACCCTAACCCTAACCCTAACCCTAACCCTAATCTTGGATTGTTCTTGCGGTGTTCACTCATCCTAACCCTAACCCTAACCCTAACCCTAACCCTAACCCTAACCCTAACCCTAACCCTAACCCTAACCCTAACCCTAATCTTGGATTGTTCTTGCGGTGTTCATTCATCCTAAACCTAACCCTAACCCTAACTCTAACCCTAACCCTAACCCTAACACTAACCCTAACCCTAATCGTGGATTGTTCTTGCGGTGTTCATTCATCCTATCCCTAACCCTAACCCTAACCCTAACCCTAACCCTAACCCTAACCCTAACCCTAACACTAACACTAACACTAACACTAACACTAACACTAACACTAACCCTTATCTTGGATTGTTCTTGCGGTGTTCATTCATCCTAACCCTAGCCCTAACCCTAACCCTAACCCTAACCCTAACCCTAACCCTAACCCTAACCCTAACCCTAACCCTAACCCCAACCCTAACCCTAACCCTAACCCTAACCCTAACCCTAACCCTAACCCTAACCCTAACCCTAACCCTAATCTTGGATTGTTCTTGTGGTGTTCATTCATCCTAACCCTAACCCTAACCCTAACCCTAACCCTAACCCTATTCTTGGATTGTTCTTGCGGTGTTCATTCACCCTAACCCTAACCCTAACCCTAACCCTAACCCTAACCCTAATCCTAACCCTAACCCTAACCCTAACCCTAACCCTAACCCTAACCCTAACCCTAACCCTAACCCTATTCTTGCATTGTTCGTGCGGTGTTCATTCACCCTAACCCTAACCCTAACCCTTACGCTAACCCTAACCCTAACCCTAACCCTAACCCTAACCCTAACCCTAACCCTAACCCTAATCTTGGATTGTTCTTGTGGTGTTCATTTATCCTAACCCTAACCCTAACCCTAACCCTAACCCTAACCCTAACCCTAACCCTAACCCTAACCCTAACCCTAACCCTAACCCTAACCTTGGATTGTTCTTGCGGTGTTCATTCACCCTAACCCTAACCCTAACCCTAACCCTAACCCTAATCTTGGATTGTTCTTGTAGTGTTGATTCATCCTAACCCTAACCCTAACCCTAACCCTAACCCTAACCCTAACCCTAACCCTAACCCTAACCCTAACCCTAACCGTAACCCTAACCCTAACCCTAACCCTAATCTTGGATTGTTCTTGCGGTGTTCATTCATCCTAACCCTAACCCTAACCCTAACCCTAACGCTAACCCTAACCCTAAGCCTAACCCTAACCCTAAGCCTAACCCTAAACCTAACACTAACCCTTATCTTGGATTGTTCTTGCGGTGTTCATTCACCCTAACCCTAACCCTAACCCTAACCCTGACCCTAACCCTAACCCTAAAACTAACCCTAACCCTAACCCTAACCCTAACCCTTACCCTAACCCTAATCTTGGATTGCTCTTGCGGTGTTCATTCACCCTAACCCTAACCCTAACCCTAACCCTAACCCTAACCCTAACCCTAACCCTAACCCTAACCCTAATCTTGGTATGTTCTTGCGTTGTTCATTCACACTATCCCTAACCCTAACCCTAACCCTAACCCTAACCCTAACCCTAATCTTGGATTGTTCTTGTTGTGTTCATTCATCCTAACCCTAACCCTAACCCTAACCCTAACCCTAACCCTAACCCTAACCCTAACCCTAACCCTAACCCTAATCTTGGATTGCTCTTGCGGTGTTCATTCACCCTAACCCTAACCCTAACCCTAACCCTAACCCTAACCCTAACCCTAACCCTAACCCTAACCCTAACCCTAACCCTAACCCTAACCCCAACCCTAACCCTAACCCTAACCCTAACCCTAACCCTAACCCTAACCCTAACCCTATTCTTGGATTGTTCTTCCGGTGTTCATTCACTCTAACCCTAACCCTAACCCTAACCCTAACCCTAACCCTAACCCTAACCCTAACCCTAACCCTAACCCTAACCCTAACCCTAACCCTGTTCTTGGATTGTTCTTGCGGTGTTCATTCACCCTAACCCTAACGCTAACCCTAACCCTAAACCTAAACCTAACACTAACCCTTATCTTGGATTGTTCTTGCGGTGTTCATTCACCCTAACCCTAACCCTTACCCTTACCCTTACCCTTACCCTAACCCTAACCCTAACCCTAACCCTAACCCTAACCCTAACCCTAACCCTAACCCTAACCCTAACCCTAACCCTATTCTTGGATTGTTCTTGCGGTGTTCATTCACCCTAACCCTAACCCTAACCCTAACCCTAACCCTAACCCTAACCCTAACCCTAATCTTGGATTGTTCTTGTGATGTTCATTCATCCTAACCCTAACCCTAACCCTAACCCTAACCCTAACCCTAACCCTAACCCTAATCTTGGATTGTTCTTGCGGTGTTCATTCACCCTAACCCTAACCCTAACCCTAACCCTAACCCTAACCCTAACCCTAACACTAACACTAACACTAACACTAACACTAACCCTTATCTTGGATTGTTCTTGCGGTGTTCATTCATCCTAACCCTAACCCTAACCCTAACCCTAACCCTAACCCTAACCCTAACCCTAACCCTAACCCTAACCCTAACCCTAACCCTAACCCCAACCCTAACCCTAACCCTAACCCTAACCCTAACCCTAACCCTAATCTTGGATTGTTCTTGTGGTGTTCATTCATCCTAACCCTAACCCTAACCCTAACCCTAACCCTATTCTTGGATTGTTCTTGCGGTGTTCATTCACCCTAACCCTAACCCTAACCCTAACCCTAACCCTAACCCTAACCCTAACCCTAACCCTAACCCTAACCCTAATCTTGGATTGTTCTTGCGGTGTTCATTCACCCTAACCCTAACCCTAACCCTAACCCTAACCCTAACCCTAATCTTGGATTGTTCTTGTAGTGTTGATTCATCCTAACCCTAACCCTAACCCTAACCCTAACCCTAACCCTAACCCTAACCCTAACCCTAACCCTAACCCTAACCCTAACCCTAACCCTAACCCTAACCCTAACCCTATTCTTGGATTGTTCGTGCGGTGTTCATTCACCCTAACCCTAACCCTAACCCTAACCCTAACCCTAACCCTAACCCTAATCTTGGATTGTTCTTGTGGTGTTCATTTATCCTAACCCTAACCCTAACCCTAACCCTAACCCTAACCCTAACCCTAACCCTAACCCTAACCCTAACCCTAACCCTAATCTTGGATTGTTCTTGCGGTGTTCATTCTCCCTAACCCTAACCCTAACCCTAACCCTAACCCTAACCCTAACCCTAAAACTAACCCTAACCCTAACCCTTACCCTAACCCTAATCTTGGATTGTTCTTGCGGTGTTCATTCACCCTAACCCTAACCCTAACCCTAACCCTAACCCTAACCCTAACCCTAACCCTAACCCTAACCCTAAAACTAACCCTAACCCTAACCCTAACCCTAACCCTAACCCTTACCCTAACCCTAATCTTGGATTGCTCTTGCGGTGTTCATTCACCCTAACCCTAACCCTAACCCTAACCCTAACCCTAACCCTAACCCTAACCCTAACCCTAACCCTAACCCTAATCTTGGATTGTTCTTGCGGTGTTCATTCACCCTAACCCTAACCCTAACCCTAACCCTAACCCTAACCCTAACCCTAACCCTAACCCTAACCCTAACCCTAACCCTAACCCTAACCCTAACCCTAACCCTAACCCTAATCTTGGTATGTTCTTGCGTTGTTCATTCACACTATCCCTAACCCTAACCCTAACCCTAACGCTAACCCTAACCCTAATCTTGGATTGTTCTTGTTGTGTTCATTCATCCTAACCCTAACCCTAACCCTAACCCTAACCCTAACCCTAACCCTAACCCTAACCCTAACCCTAACCCTAACCCTAACCCTAATCTTGGATTGCTCTTGCGGTGTTCATTCACCCTAACCCTAACCCTAACCCTAACCCTAACCCTAACCCTAACCCTAACCCTAACCCTATTCTTGGATTGTTCTTGCGGTGTTCATTCACCCTAACCCTAACGCTAACCCTAACCCTAAACCTAAACCTAACACTAACCCTTATCTTGGATTGTTCTTGCGGTGTTCGTTCACCCTAACCCTAACCCTAACCCTTACCCTTACCCTAACCCTAACCCTAACCCTAACCCTAACCCTATTCTTGGATTGTTCTTGCGGTGTTCATTCACCCTAACCCTAACCCTAACCCTAACCCTAACCCTAACCCTAACCCTAACCCTAACCCTAACCCTAACCCTAACCCTAACCCTAACCCTAACCCTAACCCTAACCCTAATCTTGGATTGTTCTTGTGATTTTCATTCATCCTAACCCTAACCCTAACCCTAACCCTAACCCTAACCCTAACCCTAACCCTAATCTTGGATTGTTCTTGCGGTGTTCATTCACCCTAACCCTAACCCTAACCCTAACCCTAACCCTAACCCTAACCCTAACACTAACCCTTATCTTGGATTGTTCTTGCGGTGTTCATTCATCCTAACCCTAACCCTAACCCTAACCCTAACCCTAACCCTAACCCTAACCCTAACCCTAACCCTAACCCCAACCCTAACCCTAACCCTAACCCTAACCCTAACCCTAACCCTAACCCTAACCCTAATCTTGGATTGTTCTTGTGGTGTTCATTCATCCTAACCATAACCCTAACCCTAACCCTAACCCTAACCCTATTCTTGGATTGTTCTTGCGGTGTTCATTCACCCTAACCCTAACCCTAACCCTAACCCTAACCCTAACCCTAATCCTAACCCTAACCCTAACCCTAACCCTAACCCTAACCCTAACCCTAACCCTAACCCTAACCCTAACCCTAACCCTAACCCTAACCCTATTCTTGGATTGTTCGTGCGGTGTTCATTCACCCTAACCCTAACCCTAACCCTAACCCTAACCCTAACCCTAACCCTAATCTTGGATTGTTCTTGTGGTGTTCATTTATCCTAACCATAACCCTAACCCTAACCCTAACCCTAACCCTATTCTTGGATTGTTCTTGCGGTGTTCATTCACCCTAACCCTAACCCTAACCCTAACCCTAACCCTAATCCTAACCCTAACCCTAACCCTAACCCTAACCCTAACCCTAACCCTAACCCTAACCCTAACCCTAACCCTAACCCTAACCCTAACCCTAACCCTATTCTTGGATTGTTCGTGCGGTGTTCATTCACCCTAACCCTAACCCTAACCCTAACCCTAACCCTAACCCTAACCCTAATCTTGGATTGTTCTTGTGGTGTTCATTTATCCTAACCCTAACCCTAACCCTAACCCTAACCCTAACCCTAACCCTAACCCTAATCTTGGATTGTTCTTGCGGTGTTCATTCACCCTAACCCTAACCCTAACCCTAACCCTAATCTTGGATTGTTCTTGTAGTGTTGATTCATCCTAACCCTAACCCTAACCCTAACCCTAACCCTAACCCTAACCCTAACCCTAACCCTAATCTTGGATTGTTCTTGCGGTGTTCATTCATCCTAACCCTAACCCTAACCCTAACCCTAACCCTAACCCTAACCCTAACCCTAACCCTAAACCTAAACCTAACACTAACCCTTATCTTGGATTGTTCTTGCGGTGTTCATTCACCCTAACCCTAACCCTAACCCTAACCCTAACCCTAACCCTAACCCTAAAACTAACCCTAACCCTAACCCTTACCCTAACCCTAATCTTGGATTGCTCTTGCGGTGTTCATTCACCCTAACCCTAACCCTAACCCTAACCCTTGTTGGAATTCTGCTACCCGGTCATCGGTATGTGCCTATCTGATCAGGCACCGGCTGAATTCCTTAGACCTCCCTCCGGCGTCTCCCGGCAGGATAAACAACACGAGGTCCGTTCCGGCGATCTTCCTCAGGCTGTGAGGAAAACACACCAACTGCTTCTCCTTCTCTCCTCCTCCCTGCATATCCCCAGGGAGGGGAATCAGACACAGACAGTAAACGTATCTACATGTCTTTATTTGTGTCTTTTAGCAGTCATCCAGTAAACATGTCTGCTCTCTTCAACATACAGAGAGAAACTCCAACTCCACCCATGTACATCCTGTACAGGTCATATGACAAACCCACTGAGCTAACATCCGGTGCTCAGTACAGAATGGACTGCCCCTTTGTTCCCATGGCAACAGTCACAAACATCCTGTTTGGCTTTCCAGCCACAAGCAGCAGACTGTGCTGCCTTTGCTTGCTGCAGCTTTGGTGCTTTAGAATAACATCCTCCCCCTAAAGTATCAATGCGTGCTGCAAGCAAAGCGTCATCCAGAGAAGAAAACAAACAGTTGTTATACTTATAACATTCACCTGTTGTTTCAGTTCCACCCTTGGAACTACCCGCCACTGGTTTTACCAATGTACCTCTCTGGTTGTGTGACTTCCAAGGAATGAGTGCTTCTGCATTACCTTGGTTAACAACTCTCTGTTGTGCCTTTGTCTCTGACTCAGACACAGCTTCAATCTGACCTTGGTCGTTTACAACAGCAACAGCTAAGTAAGCAAACTCTTGTGAATACCTCTTGGGTGGTACACCCTTCGTTGCTCTCTCAGACCTACGTAAGAGGTGCTGCTCTTCTCTGCTTTCTGGTTCAGCCTCTGAACTCTCTGGAGAACCAGTACTAAGCTTAATCAGTGGTTCGTCCTCCTCTTCTGAGGGTCTGGTCATTATGTGAGATTTCCTCTCAATGACTGTGACAACTGAGCTGTCTGAGCTATCGCTGTCATCATCAGTACTACTGAACTCAATAAAATCAACATCATCATCATCATCAGAATCATCATCACCTGTGGGAAATGTTTGAACAATCACTCTCTCCTCTTCAGGAGCACTCTCTGGAAATTTTGTGAGAATCACCTGACCAGATTCAGACAAAATTACTCTGTAGAGACCCTTTTCATAACCCACAAAAATGCCTCTGGCATTCTTTACTCCACCTGGAGCTTCTGTTCTCACATGAGACCCAAAAACCTTGAAATGGGCAACAGAAGGTTTTCTGTGGAACAGTTTCTCAAAAGGAGAACTTCCCAACTCTTTTGAAAACTTTCTCAACCATGTGTAACAATATGACATCAGCGATTCAGCCCAGTACTCATGTGGCAGATGTGAACTAAGCAATTGCGCATGCATTCCCTTTTGCAATTCTTTGTTCACTCTACTACAAACACATTTATTCCAAGCTTCTTCGGAAGCTGCAAGTTTGTGTCTTATCCCTTTCTTCTTCAGGAACCTCTGGAACTCCTGTAAAAGAAAAATTGGCTTCTCATCTGTGCAAAGACAATCTATGTCAGCATCATGCATATTTTTAACCTTGTCACAAAACTCTTTAAACCTTTCTAAGGCTTCTTTCGGTCTCTCCAAAAGATAAATCCAGACAAAACCTGTAAAAGAATCAACACATATTAGGTAATACTTTGCATTGCCTCTAGATGGTTCTAAAGGACCAATCACATCAGCATACACCCGCTGAAATGCTCTTTTGCCCCTCGAGGTCACCTGCTTGGCGTCTTTCTCAGCTACACCTGCAAAAGAGATCATTTTAGAATCACAAGAATTACATTTCATGTAATCACTTTGATCAAAAGTCAACAAATACAGTCCATCTTTCTCTTTGGCAGAAAGATACAACTCTCCATCTTTGTAGATCTCGCAGTGTTGATCATCATAGGACAGTTTTAGTCCCTTCTTGGCAATCTGCGAAGCGCTGAGCAGATTGTACTTCAATTCTGGAACCAAATAAATATTGTTTATAGTCAAGTTCAGACTTTTAAGATACACAGTCCCAATTCCGGTCGCTTCCAGCTCTTGACCGTTGGCTTGTTGTACAGCGAAGCTTTGCTTCTTAAACGTAGAAAATAGTCCTCTGTGTCGACACATATGAACTGTGGCTCCAGTATCCAAAACAAAGAAATTCCCCGCTTCTGGTGTGGCTTTTAGCGACATCAAAGCCTTTGCAGTCTTTGCCTTTGGCTTGGTGTGACCTTTGTCTGACGTGTCAGACTTTGTGGAGCTTGCCTTAGCTCCTTTCTTCCGACGTGGCTTCGTACAGTTCCGCTGTAGATGCCCAGTCTGGTCACAATTGTAGCATCGGACAACGTTCATAGCTACAGCATCTCCTCCAGTAGCTTGAGCAGTGGGGGCGTTAGAACTCCGTTCTTCCCTCCCCCTGTCCTTCACGTCCAGGGCTGCAAGCCTGTCATGTTCATTCAACACGACGGCAAAGACCCTCTCCGACGTGAGTTCATTCGCTGGGAGAGACCCCAGCTGACTGGCAACTGTTTTGTAAGTCCGATTCAGGCTGTTGATCACCATGAAGCAAAACACTTCCTCCTGCAAACGGAAATTGCGTTCGACCATCTGTTGACGCAGAAATTTCATTTCCGTCAGGTGCGCTTGAACATCTCCATCAGGCGCTAGCCTCAGGTTGGTCAGCTTCTCAAAATACAGCAACGCTGAAGAACCTGCATCTCTCTGATGTGTCCTTCTTAGCGTGTTCCAAACATCTCTCGCGTGCTCTAAGCCTTGTATGTGGATCAATTGCGAATCTGACACACACAGGATTATAGCAGTTCTGGCCTTCACATCCTGTGACTCCCAAGCACGCGTTGGCGCTGCAGGAATGGGGTTCTCAATCACGTCAAACAGTTTCTGATTCTGCAGCAGAGCCTTCATCTTAATAGACCAAGATGCATAATTGTCACTGGTCAAAAGGGGCGGAGAAGGCAGGGCTCCCCCCTTCTTGGCATCCATTTTGAGTCCTTGCATTGACTCTCAAAACACAAGCCTCTAAAATCCAAAGCTGGCTTGTTTACACTCTGTGCACCTGGCAGCTCTCAACGCTGGCTGCGTTGGAAATTTCCAAGAGCTCCTCAGCCTTTGTAGTCATAACATTCTATTGTTGCTTTCACTTCTCCTCTCTGAGGATTAGCCTTCACTGAAAGGCGTCGCTTAGCAACAGTACATTCCAATCCCTTGGAGAAGAAACCACAGGAATGTTTGGTATGCGGTTTCACTTTTAACTGGAGCTGTTTCCCATACGCTGCTCCCTCGAAGCAGAGAAATAACTCAATCTGCTTTCACTCTTCTAAGCCCGAAAATCACATACCTGGGCTCCGTGGCTTTTGCTTCAGCTTGCTCTGGTCAGCTTCTGGCTGCAGAGAATCAGCCTTCTCACCTCAGGTCAGGCATCCATGGAAGCCACTTCCTGATGCAGAGGGCGATGAAAACAGGAACCATCAGCTCTGCTACCAATGTTGGAATTCTGCTACCCGGTCATCGGTATGTGCCTATCTGATCAGGCACCGGCTGAATTCCTTAGACCTCCCTCCGGCGTCTCCCGGCAGGATAAACAACACGAGGTCCGTTCCGGCGATCTTCCTCAGGCTGTGAGGAAAACACACCAACTGCTTCTCCTTCTCTCCTCCTCCCTGCATATCCCCAGGGAGGGGAATCAGACACAGACAGTAAACGTATCTACATGTCTTTATTTGTGTCTTTTAGCAGTCATCCAGTAAACATGTCTGCTCTCTTCAACATACAGAGAGAAACTCCAACTCCACCCATGTACATCCTGTACAGGTCATATGACAAACCCACTGAGCTAACATCCGGTGCTCAGTACAGAATGGACTGCCCCTTTGTTCCCATGGCAACAGTCACAAACATCCTGTTTGGCTTTCCAGCCACAAGCAGCAGACTGTGCTGCCTTTGCTTGCTGCAGCTTTGGTGCTTTAGAATAACAACCCTAACCCTAACCCTAACCCTAACCCTAACCCTAACCCTAACCCTAATCTTGGATTGTTCTTGCGGTGTTCATTCACCCTAACCCTAACCCTAACCCTAACCCTAAACCTAACCCTAACCCTAACGCTAACCCTAACCCTAACCCTAACCCTAACCCTAATCTTGGTATGTTCTTGCGTTGTTCATTCACACTATCCCTAACCCTAACCCTAACCCTAACCCTAATCTTGGATTGTTCTTGTTGTGTTCATTCATCCTAACCCTAACCCTAACCCTAACCCTAACCCTAACCCTAACCCTAACCCTAACCCTAACCCTAACTCTAACCCTAACCCTAACCCTAACCCTAATCTTGGATTGTTCTTGTAGTGTTCATTCATCCTAACCCTAACCCTAACCCTAACCCTAACCCTAACCCTAACCCTAACCCCAACCCTAACCCTAACCCTAACCCTAACCCTAACCCTAATCTTGGATTGTTCTTGTGGTGTTCATTCATCCTAACCCTAACCCTAACCCTAACCCTAACCCTAACCCTAACCCTAAGCCTAACCCTAACCCTAACCCTAACCCTAACCCTAACCCTAACCCTAACCCTAACCCTAACCCTAACCCTAACCCTATTCTTGGATTGTTCTTGCGGTGTTCATTCACCCTAACCCTAACCCTAACCCTAACCCTAACCCTAATCTTGGATTGTTCTTGTGGTGTTCATTCATCCTAACCCTAACCCTAACCCTAACCCTAACCCTAACCCTAACCCTAACCCTAACCCTAACCCTAACCCTAACCCTAATCTTGGATTGTTCTTGCAGTGTTCATTCACCCTAACCCTAACCCTAACCCTAACCCTAACCCTAACCCTAACCCTAACCCTAACCCTAATCTTGGATTGTTCTTGTAGTGTTCATTCACCCTAACCCTAACCCTAACCCTAACCCTAACCCTAACCCTAACCCTAACCCTAACCCTAACCCTAACCCTAACCCTAACCCTATTCTTGGATTGTTCTTCCGGTGTTCATTCACTCTAACCCTAACCCTAACCCTAACCCTAACCCTAACCCTAACCCTAACCCTAACCCTAACCCTAACCCTAACCCTAACCCTATTCTTGGATTGTTCTTGCGGTGTTCATTCACCCTAACCCTAACGCTAACCCTAACCCTAACCCTAAACCTAACACTAACCCTTATCTTGGATTGTTCTTGCGGTGTTCATTCACCCTAACCCTAACCCTAACCCTAACCCTTACCCTTACCCTAACCCTAACCCTAACCCTAACCCTAACCCTAACCCTAACCCTAACCCTAACCCTATTCTTGGATTGTTCTTGCGGTGTTCATTCACCCTAACCCTAACCCTAACCCTAACCCTAACCCTAACCCTAACCTTAACCCTAACCCTAACCCTAACCCTAACCCTAACCTTAACCCTTACCCTAACCCTAACCCTAATCTTGAATTGTTCTTGTGGTGTTCATTCATCCTAACCCTAACCCTAACCCTAACCCTAATCCTAACCCTAACCCTAACCCTAACCCTAACCCTAACCCTAACCATAACCCTAAAACTAACCCTAACCCTAACCCTAACCCTAATCTTGGATTGTTCTTGTAGTGTTCATTCATCCTAACCCTAACCCTAACCCTAACCCTAACCCTAACCCTAACCCTAACCCTAACCCTAACCCTAACCCTTACCCTAACCCTAACCCTAACCCTAACCCCAACCCTAACCCTAACCCTAACCCTAACCCTAACCCTAACCCTAACCCTAACCCTAACACTAACACTAACCCTTATCTTGGATTGTTCTTGCGGTGTTCATTCATCCTAACCCTAACCCTAACCCTAACCCTAACCCTAACGCTAACCCTAACCCTAACCCTAACCCTAAACCTAAACCTAACACTAACCCTTATCTTGGATTGTTCTTGCGGTGTTCATTCACCCTAACCCTAACCCTTACCCTTACCCTTACCCTTACCCTAACCCTAACCCTAACCCTAACCCTAACCCTAACCCTAACCCTAACCCTAACCCTAACCCTATTCTTGGATTGTTCTTGCGGTGTTCATTCACCCTAACCCTAACCCTAACCCTAACCCTAACCCTAACCCTAACCCTAACCCTAATCTTGGATTGTTCTTGTGATGTTCATTCATCCTAACCCTAACCCTAACCCTAACCCTAACCCTAACCCTAACCCTAATCTTGGATTGTTCTTGCGGTGTTCATTCACCCTAACCCTAACCCTAACCCTAACCCTAACCCTAACCCTAACACTAACACTAACACTAACACTAACACTAACCCTTATCTTGGATTGTTCTTGCGGTGTTCATTCATCCTAACCCTAACCCTAACCCTAACCCTAACCCTAACCCTAACCCTAACCCTAACCCTAACCCTAACCCCAACCCTAACCCTAACCCTAACCCTAACCCTAACCCTAACCCTAATCTTGGATTGTTCTTGTGGTGTTCATTCATCCTAACCCTAACCCTAACCCTAACCCTAACCCTATTCTTGGATTGTTCTTGCGGTGTTCATTCACCCTAACCCTAACCCTAACCCTAACCCTAACCCTAACCCTAACCCTAACCCTAACCCTAACCCTAACCCTAATCTTGGATTGTTCTTGCGGTGTTCATTCACCCTAACCCTAACCCTAACCCTAACCCTAACCCTAACCCTAATCTTGGATTGTTCTTGTAGTGTTGATTCATCCTAACCCTAACCCTAACCCTAACCCTAACCCTAACCCTAACCCTAACCCTAACCCTAACCCTAACCCTAACCCTAACCCTAACCCTAATCCTAACCCTAACCCTAACCCTAACCCTAACCCTAACCCTAACCCTAACCCTAACCCTAACCCTAACCCTATTCTTGGATTGTTCGTGCGGTGTTCATTCACCCTAACCCTAACCCTAACCCTAACCCTAACCCTAACCCTAACCCTAACCCTAACCCTAATCTTGGATTGTTCTTGTGGTGTTCATTTATCCTAACCCTAACCCTAACCCTAACCCTAACCCTAACCCTAACCCTAACCCTAACCCTAACCCTAATCTTGGATTGTTCTTGCGGTGTTCATTCACCCTAACCCTAACCCTAACCCTAACCCTAACCCTAACCCTAAAACTAACCCTAACCCTAACCCTTACCCTAACCCTAATCTTGGATTGTTCTTGCGGTGTTCATTCACCCTAACCCTAACCCTAACCCTAACCCTAACCCTAACCCTAACCCTAACCCTAAAACTAACCCTAACCCTAACCCTAACCCTAACCCTTACCCTAACCCTAATCTTGGATTGCTCTTGCGGTGTTCATTCACCCTAACCCTAACCCTAACCCTAACCCTAACCCTAACCCTAACCCTAACCCTAACCCTAACCCTAACCCTAATCTTGGATTGTTCTTGCGGTGTTCATTCACCCTAACCCTAACCCTAACCCTAACCCTAACCCTAACCCTAACCCTAACCCTAACCCTAACCCTAACCCTAACCCTAACCCTAACCCTAATCTTGGTATGTTCTTGCGTTGTTCATTCACACTATCCCTAACCCTAACCCTAACCCTAACGCTAACCCTAACCCTAATCTTGGATTGTTCTTGTTGTGTTCATTCATCCTAACCCTAACCCTAACCCTAACCCTAACCCTAACCCTAACCCTAACCCTAACCCTAACCCTAACCCTAACCCTAATCTTGGATTGCTCTTGCGGTGTTCATTCACCCTAACCCTAACCCTAACCCTAACCCTAACCCTAACCCTAACCCTAACCCTATTCTTGGATTGTTCTTGCGGTGTTCATTCACCCTAACCCTAACGCTAACCCTAACCCTAAACCTAAACCTAACACTAACCCTTATCTTGGATTGTTCTTGCGGTGTTCGTTCACCCTAACCCTAACCCTAACCCTTACCCTTACCCTAACCCTAACCCTAACCCTAACCCTAACCCTATTCTTGGATTGTTCTTGCGGTGTTCATTCACCCTAACCCTAACCCTAACCCTAACCCTAACCCTAACCCTAACCCTAACCCTAACCCTAACCCTAACCCTAACCCTAACCCTAACCCTAACCCTAATCTTGGATTGTTCTTGTGATTTTCATTCATCCTAACCCTAACCCTAACCCTAACCCTAACCCTAACCCTAACCCTAACCCTAACCCTAATCTTGGATTGTTCTTGCGGTGTTCATTCACCCTAACCCTAACCCTAACCCTAACCCTAACCCTAACCCTAACCCTAACACTAACACTAACCCTTATCTTGGATTGTTCTTGCGGTGTTCATTCATCCTAACCCTAACCCTAACCCTAACCCTAACCCTAACCCTAACCCTAACCCTAACCCTAACCCTAACCCCAACCCTAACCCTAACCCTAACCCTAACCCTAACCCTAACCCTAACCCTAATCTTGGATTGTTCTTGTGGTGTTCATTCATCCTAACCATAACCCTAACCCTAACCCTAACCCTAACCCTATTCTTGGATTGTTCTTGCGGTGTTCATTCACCCTAACCCTAACCCTAACCCTAACCCTAACCCTAATCCTAACCCTAACCCTAACCCTAACCCTAACCCTAACCCTAACCCTAACCCTAACCCTAACCCTAACCCTAACCCTAACCCTAACCCTAACCCTATTCTTGGATTGTTCGTGCGGTGTTCATTCACCCTAACCCTAACCCTAACCCTAACCCTAACCCTAACCCTAACCCTAATCTTGGATTGTTCTTGTGGTGTTCATTTATCCTAACCCTAACCCTAACCCTAACCCTAACCCTAACCCTAACCCTAACCCTAATCTTGGATTGTTCTTGCGGTGTTCATTCACCCTAACCCTAACCCTAACCCTAACCCTAATCTTGGATTGTTCTTGTAGTGTTGATTCATCCTAACCCTAACCCTAACCCTAACCCTAACCCTAACCCTAACCCTAACCCTAATCTTGGATTGTTCTTGCGGTGTTCATTCATCCTAACCCTAACCCTAACCCTAACCCTAACCCTAACCCTAACCCTAACCCTAAACCTAAACCTAACACTAACCCTTATCTTGGATTGTTCTTGCGGTGTTCATTCACCCTAACCCTAACCCTAACCCTAACCCTAACCCTAACCCTAACCCTAAAACTAACCCTAACCCTAACCCTTACCCTAACCCTAATCTTGGATTGCTCTTGCGGTGTTCATTCACCCTAACCCTAACCCTAACCCTAACCCTTGTTGGAATTCTGCTACCCGGTCATCGGTATGTGCCTATCTGATCAGGCACCGGCTGAATTCCTTAGACCTCCCTCCGGCGTCTCCCGGCAGGATAAACAACACGAGGTCCGTTCCGGCGATCTTCCTCAGGCTGTGAGGAAAACACACCAACTGCTTCTCCTTCTCTCCTCCTCCCTGCATATCCCCAGGGAGGGGAATCAGACACAGACAGTAAACGTATCTACATGTCTTTATTTGTGTCTTTTAGCAGTCATCCAGTAAACATGTCTGCTCTCTTCAACATACAGAGAGAAACTCCAACTCCACCCATGTACATCCTGTACAGGTCATATGACAAACCCACTGAGCTAACATCCGGTGCTCAGTACAGAATGGACTGCCCCTTTGTTCCCATGGCAACAGTCACAAACATCCTGTTTGGCTTTCCAGCCACAAGCAGCAGACTGTGCTGCCTTTGCTTGCTGCAGCTTTGGTGCTTTAGAATAACATCCTCCCCCTAAAGTATCAATGCGTGCTGCAAGCAAAGCGTCATCCAGAGAAGAAAACAAACAGTTGTTATACTTATAACATTCACCTGTTGTTTCAGTTCCACCCTTGGAACTACCCGCCACTGGTTTTACCAATGTACCTCTCTGGTTGTGTGACTTCCAAGGAATGAGTGCTTCTGCATTACCTTGGTTAACAACTCTCTGTTGTGCCTTTGTCTCTGACTCAGACACAGCTTCAATCTGACCTTGGTCGTTTACAACAGCAACAGCTAAGTAAGCAAACTCTTGTGAATACCTCTTGGGTGGTACACCCTTCGTTGCTCTCTCAGACCTACGTAAGAGGTGCTGCTCTTCTCTGCTTTCTGGTTCAGCCTCTGAACTCTCTGGAGAACCAGTACTAAGCTTAATCAGTGGTTCGTCCTCCTCTTCTGAGGGTCTGGTCATTATGTGAGATTTCCTCTCAATGACTGTGACAACTGAGCTGTCTGAGCTATCGCTGTCATCATCAGTACTACTGAACTCAATAAAATCAACATCATCATCATCATCAGAATCATCATCACCTGTGGGAAATGTTTGAACAATCACTCTCTCCTCTTCAGGAGCACTCTCTGGAAATTTTGTGAGAATCACCTGACCAGATTCAGACAAAATTACTCTGTAGAGACCCTTTTCATAACCCACAAAAATGCCTCTGGCATTCTTTACTCCACCTGGAGCTTCTGTTCTCACATGAGACCCAAAAACCTTGAAATGGGCAACAGAAGGTTTTCTGTGGAACAGTTTCTCAAAAGGAGAACTTCCCAACTCTTTTGAAAACTTTCTCAACCATGTGTAACAATATGACATCAGCGATTCAGCCCAGTACTCATGTGGCAGATGTGAACTAAGCAATTGCGCATGCATTCCCTTTTGCAATTCTTTGTTCACTCTACTACAAACACATTTATTCCAAGCTTCTTCGGAAGCTGCAAGTTTGTGTCTTATCCCTTTCTTCTTCAGGAACCTCTGGAACTCCTGTAAAAGAAAAATTGGCTTCTCATCTGTGCAAAGACAATCTATGTCAGCATCATGCATATTTTTAACCTTGTCACAAAACTCTTTAAACCTTTCTAAGGCTTCTTTCGGTCTCTCCAAAAGATAAATCCAGACAAAACCTGTAAAAGAATCAACACATATTAGGTAATACTTTGCATTGCCTCTAGATGGTTCTAAAGGACCAATCACATCAGCATACACCCGCTGAAATGCTCTTTTGCCCCTCGAGGTCACCTGCTTGGCGTCTTTCTCAGCTACACCTGCAAAAGAGATCATTTTAGAATCACAAGAATTACATTTCATGTAATCACTTTGATCAAAAGTCAACAAATACAGTCCATCTTTCTCTTTGGCAGAAAGATACAACTCTCCATCTTTGTAGATCTCGCAGTGTTGATCATCATAGGACAGTTTTAGTCCCTTCTTGGCAATCTGCGAAGCGCTGAGCAGATTGTACTTCAATTCTGGAACCAAATAAATATTGTTTATAGTCAAGTTCAGACTTTTAAGATACACAGTCCCAATTCCGGTCGCTTCCAGCTCTTGACCGTTGGCTTGTTGTACAGCGAAGCTTTGCTTCTTAAACGTAGAAAATAGTCCTCTGTGTCGACACATATGAACTGTGGCTCCAGTATCCAAAACAAAGAAATTCCCCGCTTCTGGTGTGGCTTTTAGCGACATCAAAGCCTTTGCAGTCTTTGCCTTTGGCTTGGTGTGACCTTTGTCTGACGTGTCAGACTTTGTGGAGCTTGCCTTAGCTCCTTTCTTCCGACGTGGCTTCGTACAGTTCCGCTGTAGATGCCCAGTCTGGTCACAATTGTAGCATCGGACAACGTTCATAGCTACAGCATCTCCTCCAGTAGCTTGAGCAGTGGGGGCGTTAGAACTCCGTTCTTCCCTCCCCCTGTCCTTCACGTCCAGGGCTGCAAGCCTGTCATGTTCATTCAACACGACGGCAAAGACCCTCTCCGACGTGAGTTCATTCGCTGGGAGAGACCCCAGCTGACTGGCAACTGTTTTGTAAGTCCGATTCAGGCTGTTGATCACCATGAAGCAAAACACTTCCTCCTGCAAACGGAAATTGCGTTCGACCATCTGTTGACGCAGAAATTTCATTTCCGTCAGGTGCGCTTGAACATCTCCATCAGGCGCTAGCCTCAGGTTGGTCAGCTTCTCAAAATACAGCAACGCTGAAGAACCTGCATCTCTCTGATGTGTCCTTCTTAGCGTGTTCCAAACATCTCTCGCGTGCTCTAAGCCTTGTATGTGGATCAATTGCGAATCTGACACACACAGGATTATAGCAGTTCTGGCCTTCACATCCTGTGACTCCCAAGCACGCGTTGGCGCTGCAGGAATGGGGTTCTCAATCACGTCAAACAGTTTCTGATTCTGCAGCAGAGCCTTCATCTTAATAGACCAAGATGCATAATTGTCACTGGTCAAAAGGGGCGGAGAAGGCAGGGCTCCCCCCTTCTTGGCATCCATTTTGAGTCCTTGCATTGACTCTCAAAACACAAGCCTCTAAAATCCAAAGCTGGCTTGTTTACACTCTGTGCACCTGGCAGCTCTCAACGCTGGCTGCGTTGGAAATTTCCAAGAGCTCCTCAGCCTTTGTAGTCATAACATTCTATTGTTGCTTTCACTTCTCCTCTCTGAGGATTAGCCTTCACTGAAAGGCGTCGCTTAGCAACAGTACATTCCAATCCCTTGGAGAAGAAACCACAGGAATGTTTGGTATGCGGTTTCACTTTTAACTGGAGCTGTTTCCCATACGCTGCTCCCTCGAAGCAGAGAAATAACTCAATCTGCTTTCACTCTTCTAAGCCCGAAAATCACATACCTGGGCTCCGTGGCTTTTGCTTCAGCTTGCTCTGGTCAGCTTCTGGCTGCAGAGAATCAGCCTTCTCACCTCAGGTCAGGCATCCATGGAAGCCACTTCCTGATGCAGAGGGCGATGAAAACAGGAACCATCAGCTCTGCTACCAATGTTGGAATTCTGCTACCCGGTCATCGGTATGTGCCTATCTGATCAGGCACCGGCTGAATTCCTTAGACCTCCCTCCGGCGTCTCCCGGCAGGATAAACAACACGAGGTCCGTTCCGGCGATCTTCCTCAGGCTGTGAGGAAAACACACCAACTGCTTCTCCTTCTCTCCTCCTCCCTGCATATCCCCAGGGAGGGGAATCAGACACAGACAGTAAACGTATCTACATGTCTTTATTTGTGTCTTTTAGCAGTCATCCAGTAAACATGTCTGCTCTCTTCAACATACAGAGAGAAACTCCAACTCCACCCATGTACATCCTGTACAGGTCATATGACAAACCCACTGAGCTAACATCCGGTGCTCAGTACAGAATGGACTGCCCCTTTGTTCCCATGGCAACAGTCACAAACATCCTGTTTGGCTTTCCAGCCACAAGCAGCAGACTGTGCTGCCTTTGCTTGCTGCAGCTTTGGTGCTTTAGAATAACAACCCTAACCCTAACCCTAACCCTAACCCTAACCCTAACCCTAACCCTAATCTTGGATTGTTCTTGCGGTGTTCATTCACCCTAACCCTAACCCTAACCCTAACCCTAAACCTAACCCTAACCCTAACGCTAACCCTAACCCTAACCCTAACCCTAACCCTAATCTTGGTATGTTCTTGCGTTGTTCATTCACACTATCCCTAACCCTAACCCTAACCCTAACCCTAATCTTGGATTGTTCTTGTTGTGTTCATTCATCCTAACCCTAACCCTAACCCTAACCCTAACCCTAACCCTAACCCTAACCCTAACCCTAACCCTAACCCTAACCCTAACCCTAACTCTAACCCTAACCCTAACCCTAACCCTAATCTTGGATTGTTCTTGTAGTGTTCATTCATCCTAACCCTAACCCTAACCCTAACCCTAACCCTAACCCTAACCCTAACCCTAACCCCAACCCTAACCCTAACCCTAACCCTAACCCTAACCCTAACCCTAATCTTGGATTGTTCTTGTGGTGTTCATTCATCCTAACCCTAACCCTAACCCTAACCCTAACCCTAACCCTAACCCTAAGCCTAACCCTAACCCTAACCCTAACCCTAACCCTAACCCTAACCCTAACCCTAACCCTAACCCTATTCTTGGATTGTTCTTGCGGTGTTCATTCACCCTAACCCTAACCCTAACCCTAACCCTAACCCTAATCTTGGATTGTTCTTGTGGTGTTCATTCATCCTAACCCTAACCCTAACCCTAACCCTAACCCTAACCCTAACCCTAACCCTAACCCTAATCTTGGATTGTTCTTGCAGTGTTCATTCACCCTAACCCTAACCCTAACCCTAACCCTAACCCTAACCCTAACCCTAACCCTAACCCTAACCCTAATCTTGGATTGTTCTTGTAGTGTTCATTCACCCTAACCCTAACCCTAACCCTAACCCTAACCCTAACCCTAACCCTAACCCTAACCCTAACCCTATTCTTGGATTGTTCTTCCGGTGTTCATTCACTCTAACCCTAACCCTAACCCTAACCCTAACCCTAACCCTAACCCTAACCCTAACCCTAACCCTAACCCTAACCCTAACCCTATTCTTGGATTGTTCTTGCGGTGTTCATTCACCCTAACCCTAACGCTAACGCTAACCCTAACCCTAACCCTAAACCTAACACTAACCCTTATCTTGGATTGTTCTTGCGGTGTTCATTCACCCTAACCCTAACCCTAACCCTAACCCTTACCCTTACCCTAACCCTAACCCTAACCCTAACCCTAACCCTAACCCTAACCCTAACCCTAACCCTATTCTTGGATTGTTCTTGCGGTGTTCATTCACCCTAACCCTAACCCTAACCCTAACCCTAACCCTAACCCTAACCCTAACCTTAACCCTAACCCTAACCCTAACCCTAACCCTAACCCTAACCTTAACCCTTACCCTAACCCTAACCCTAATCTTGAATTGTTCTTGTGGTGTTCATTCATCCTAACCCTAACCCTAACCCTAACCCTAACCCTAATCCTAACCCTAACCCTAACCCTAACCCTAACCCTAACCCTAACCATAACCCTAAAACTAACCCTAACCCTAACCCTAACCCTAATCTTGGATTGTTCTTGTAGTGTTCATTCATCCTAACCCTAACCCTAACCCTAACCCTAACCCTAACCCTAACCCTAACCCTTACCCTAACCCTAACCCTAACCCTAACCCCAACCCTAACCCTAACCCTAACCCTAACCCTAACCCTAACCCTAACCCTAACCCTAACACTAACACTAACCCTTATCTTGGATTGTTCTTGCGGTGTTCATTCATCCTAACCCTAACCCTAACCCTAACCCTAACCCTAACGCTAACCCTAACCCTAACCCTAACCCTAACCCTAACCCTAACCCTAACCCTAAACCTAACACTAACCCTTATCTTGGATTGTTCTTGCGGTGTTCATTCACCCTAACCCTAACCCTAACACTAACCCTAACCCTAAAACTAACCCTAACCCTAACCCTAACCCTAACCCTTACCCTAACCCTAATCTTGGATTGCTCTTGCGGTGTTCATTCACCCTCACCCTAACCCTAACCCTAACCCTAACCCTAACCCTAACCCTAACCCTAATCTTGGATTGTTCTTGCGGTGTTCATTCACCCTAACCCTAACCCTAACCCTAACCCTAACCCTAACCCTAACCCTAACCCTAACCCTAACCCTAATCTTGG
>NW_028113056.1:180000-182500 GCF_964234715.1 Podarcis melisellensis | reverse complement strand
AACCTAACACTAACCCTTATCTTGGATTGTTCTTGCGGTGTTCATTCACCCTAACCCTAACCCTAACCCTAACCCTAACCCTTACCCTTACCCTTACCCTAACCCTAACCCTAACCCTAACCCTAACCCTAACCCTAACCCTAACCCTATTCTTGGATTGTTCTTGCGGTGTTCATTCACCCTAACCCTAACCCTAACCCTAACCCTAACCCTAACCTTAACCCTTACCCTAACCCTAACCCTAATCTTGGATTGTTCTTGTGGTGTTCATTCATCCAAACCCTAACCCTAACCCTAACCCTAACCCTAACCCTAACCCTAACCCTAACCCTAACCCTAACCCTAATCCTAACCCTAACCCTAACCCTAACCCTAACCCTAACCCTAACCCTAACCCTATTCTTGGATTGTTCTTGCGGTGTTCATTCACCCTAACCCTAACCCTAACCCTAACCCTAACCCTAACCCTAACCCTAATCTTGGATTGTTCTTGCGGTGTTCATTCATCCTAACCCTAACCCTAACCCTAACCCTAACCCTAACCCTAACCCTAACCCTAACCCTAACCCTAATCTTGGATTGTTCTTGCGGTGTTCATTCACCCTAACCCAAACCCTAACCCTAACGCTAACCCTAACCCTAACCCTAACCCTAACCCTAACCCTAACCCTAACCCTAACCCTAACCCTAACCCTAACCCTAACCCTAATCTTGGATTGTTCTTGTAGTGTTCATTCATCCTAACCCTAACCCTAACCCTAACCCTAACCCTAACTCTAACCCTAACCCTAATCTTGGATTGTTCTTGCGGTGTTCATTCATCCTAAACCTAACCCTAACCCTAACTCTAACCCTAACCCTAACCCTAACCCTAACCCTAACCCTAACCCTAACCCTAACCCTAACCCTAACCCTAACCCTAACCCTATTCTTGGATTGTTCTTGCGGTGTTCATTCACCCTAACCCTAACCCTAACCCTAACCCTAACCCTAACCCTAACCCTAACCCTAACCCTAACCCTAATCTTGGATTGTTCTTGTAGTGTTCATTCATCCTAACCCTAACCCTAACCCTAACCCTAACCCTAATCTTGGATTGTTCTTGCGGTGTTCATTCATCCTAACCCTAACCCTAACCCTAACCCTAACCCTAACCCTAACCCTAACCCTAACCCTAACACTAACACTAACACGAACACTAACCCTTATCTTGGATTGTTCTTGCGGTGTTCATTCATCCTAACCCTAACCCTAACCCTAACCCTAACCCTAACCCTAACCCTAACCCTAACCCTAACCCTAACTCTAAAATTAACCCTAACCCTAACCCTAACCCCAACCCTAACCCTAACCCTAACCCTAACCCTAACCCTAACCCTAACCCTAATCTTGGATTGTTCTTGTGGTGTTCATTCATCCTAACCCTAACCCTAACCCAAACCCTAACCCTAACCTTAACCCTAACCCTAACCCTAACCCTAACCCTATTCTTGGATTGTTCTTGCGGTGTTCATTCACCCTAACCCTAACCCTAATCCTAACCCTAACCCTAACCCTAACCCTAACCCTAACCCTAACCCTAACCCTAACCCTAACCCTAACCCTAACCCTAACCCTAACCCTAACCCTATTCTTGGATTGTTCTTGCGGTGTTCATTCACCCTAACCCTAACCCTAGCCCTAACCCTCACCCTAACCCTAATCTTGGATTGTTCTTGTGGTGTTCATTCATCCTAACCCTAACCCTAACCCTAACCCTAACCCTAACCCTAACCCTAACCCTAATCCTGGATTGTTCTTGCGGTGTTCATTCACCCTAACCCTAACCCTAACCCTAACCCTAACCCTAACCCTAACCCTAATCTTGGATTGTTCTTGTAGTGTTCATTCATCCTAACCCTAACCCTAACCCTAACCCTAACCCTAACCCTAACCCTAACCCTAACCCTATTCTTGGATTGTTCTTGCGGTGTTCATTCACCCTAACCCTAACCCTAACCCTAACCCTAACCCTAACCCTAACCCTAACCCTAACCCTAATCTTGAATTGTTCTTGTGGTGTTCATTCATCCTAACCCTAACCCTAACCCTAACCCTAACCCTAACCCTAACCCTAACCCTAACCCTAACCCTAACCCTAACCCTAACCCTAACCCTAACCCTAATCTTGGATTGTTCTTGCGGTGTTCATTCACCCTAACCCTAACCCTAACCCTAACCCTAACCCTAACCCTAACCCTAACCCTAATCTTGGATTGTTCTTGTAGTGTTCATTCACCCTAACCCTAACCCTAACCCTAACCCTAACCCTAACCCTAACCCTAACCCTAACCCTAACCCTAACCCTATTCTTGGATTGTTCTTCCGGTGTTCATTCACTCTAACCCTAACCCTAACCCTAACCCTAACCCTAACCCTAACCCTAACCCTAACCCTAACCCTAACCCTAACCCTAACCCTAACCCTATTCTTGGATTGTTCTTGCGGTGTTCATTCACCC
>NW_028113057.1:235000-237500 GCF_964234715.1 Podarcis melisellensis | reverse complement strand
CTAACCCTAACCCTAATCTTGGATTGTTCTTGTAGTGTTCATTCACCCTAACCCTAACCCTAACCCTAACCCTAACCCTAACCCTAACCCTAACCCTAACCCTAACCCTAATCTTGGATTGTTCTTGCGGTGTTCATTCATCCTAACCCTAACCCTAACCCTAACCCTAACCCTAACCCTAACCCTAACCCTAACCCTAACCCTAACCCTAACCCTAACCCTAACCCTATTCTTGGATTGTTCTTGCGGTGTTCATTCACCCTAACCCTAACCCTAACCCTAACCCTAACCCTAACCCTAACCCTAACCCTAACCTTGGATTGTTCTTGTGGTGTTCATTCATCCTAACCCTAACCCTAACCCTAACCCTAACCCTAACCCTAACCCTAACCCTAACCCTAACCCTAACCCTAACCCTAATCTTGGATTGTTCTTGCGGTGTTCATTCACCCTAAGCCTAACCCTAACCCTAACCCTAACCCTAACCCTAACCCTAACCTTGGATTGTTCTTGTAGTGTTCATTCATCCTAACCCTAACCCTAACCCTAACCCTAACCCTAGCCCTAACCCTAATCTTGGATTGTTCTTGCGGTGTTCATTCATCCTAACCCTAACCCTAACCCTAACCCTAACCCTAACCCTAACCCTAACCCTAACCCTAACCCTAACCCTAACCCTAACCCTAACCCTAACCCTATTCTTGGATTGTTCTTGTAGTGTTCATTCATCCTAACCCTAACCCTAACCCTAACCCTAACCCTAACCCTAACCCTAACCCTAACCCTAACCCTAACCCTAACCCTAACCCTAATCTTGGATTGTTCTTGCGGTGTTCATTCATCCTAAACCTAACCCTAACCCTAACCCTAACCCTAACCCTAACCCTAACCCTACCCCTAACCCTAACCCTAATCTTGGATTGTTCTTGCGGTGTTCATTCACCCTAACCCTAACCCTAACCCTAACCCTAACCCTAACCCTAACCCTAACCCTAACCCTAACCCTAACCCTAACCCTAACCCTAATCTTGGATTGTTCTTGTAGTGTTCATTCATCCTAACCCTAACCCTAACCCTAACCCTAACCCTAACCCTAACCCTAACCCTAACCCTAACCCTAATCTTGGATTGTTCTTGCGGTGTTCATTCATCCTAAACCTAACCCTAACCCTAACCCTAACCCTATTCTTGGATTGTTCTTGCGGTGTTCATTCACCCTAACCCTAACCCTAACCCTTACCCTAACCCTAACCCTAACCCTAATCCTAACCCTAACCCTAACCCTAACCCTAACCCTAACCCTAACCCTAACCCTAACCCTAACCCTAACCCTAACCCTAACCCTATTCTTGGATTGTTCTTGCGGTGTTCATTCACCCTAACCCTAACCCTAACCCTAACCCTAACCCTAACCCTAACCCTAACCCTAACCCTAATCCTAATCCTAACCCTAACCCTAACCCTAACCCTAACCCTAACCCTAACCCTAACCCTATTCTTGGATTGTTCTTGCGGTGTTCATTCACCCTAACCCTAACCCTAACCCTAACCCTAACCCTAACCCTAACCCTAACCCTAACCCTAACCCTAACCCTATTCTTGGATTGTTCTTGCGGTGTTCATTCACCCTAACCCTAACCCTAACCCTAATCCTAACCCTAACCCTAACCCTAACCCTAACCCTAACCCTAACCCTAATCTTGGATTGTTCTTGCGGTGTTCATTCACCCTAACCCTAACCCTAACCCT
Organism: Podarcis melisellensis; assembly: GCF_964234715.1. Taxonomy (NCBI): domain Eukaryota; kingdom Metazoa; phylum Chordata; class Lepidosauria; order Squamata; family Lacertidae; genus Podarcis; species Podarcis melisellensis. The sequence goes on along the minus strand of NW_028113057.1, from coordinate 235,751 downwards.
AACCCTAACCCTAACCCTAACCCTAACCCTAACCCTAACCCTAACCCTAATCTTGGATTGTTCTTGTAGTGTTCATTCATCCTAACCCTAACCCTAACCCTAACCCTAACCCTAACCCTAACCCTAACCCTAACCCTAACCCTAATCCTAACCCTAATCTTGGATTGTTCTTGCGGTGTTCATTCATCCTAAACCTAACCCTAACCCTAACCCTAACCCTAACCCTAACCCTAACCCTATTCTTGGATTGTTCTTGCGGTGTTCATTCACCCTAACCCTAACCCTAACCCTTACCCTAACCCTAACCCTAACCCTAACCCTAATCCTAATCCTAACCCTAACCCTAACCCTAACCCTAACCCTAACCCTAACCCTAACCCTAACCCTATTCTTGGATTGTTCTTGCGGTGTTCATTCACCCTAACCCTAACCCTTACCCTAACCCTAACCCTAACCCTAACCCTAACCCTAACCCTAACCCTAACCCTAATCCTAACCCTAACCCTAACCCTAACCCTAACCCTAACCCTAACCCTAACCCTAACCCTATTCTTGGATTGTTCTTGCGGTGTTCATTCACCCTAACCCTAACCCTAACCCTAACCCTAACCCTAACCCTAACCCTAACTCTAACCCTAACCCTAACCCTAACCCTAACCCTAACCCTAACCCTAACCCTAACACTAACACTAACACTAACACTAACACTAACACTAACACTAACCCTTATCTTGGATTGTTCTTGTAGTGT
>NW_028113057.1:200000-202500 GCF_964234715.1 Podarcis melisellensis | reverse complement strand
CATTCACTCTAACCCTAACCCTAACCCTAACCCTAACCCTAACCCTAACCCTAACCCTAACCCTAACCCTAACCCTAACCCTAACCCTATTCTTGGATTGTTCTTGCGGTGTTCATTCATCCTAAGCCTTACCCTAACCCTAACCCTAACCCTAACCCTAACCCTAACCCTAACCCTAACCCTAACCCTAACCCTAACCCTAACCCTAACCCTTATCTTGGATTGTTCTTGTAGTGTTCATTCATCCTAACCCTAACCCTAACCCTAACCCTAACCCTAACCCTAACCCTAACCCTAACCCTAACCCTAACCCTTATCTTGGATTGTTCTTGTAGTGTTCATTCATCCTAACCCTAACCCTAACCCTAACCCTAACCCTAACCCTAACCCTAACCCTAACCCTAACCCTAACCCTTATCTTGGATTGTTCTTGTAGTGTTCATTCATCCTAACCCTAACCCTAACCCTAACCCTAACCCTAACCCTAACCCTAACCCTAACCCTAACCCTAACCCTAACCCTAATCTTGGATTGTTCTTGTAGTGTTCATTCATCCTAACCCTAAGCCTAACCCTAACCCTAACCCTAACCCTAACCCTAACCCTAACCCTAACCCTAACCCTAACCCTAACCCTAACCCTAACCCTAATCTTGGATTGTTCTTGCGGTGATCATTCATCCTAAACCTAACCCTAACCCTAACCCTAACCCTAACCCTAACCCTAACCCTAACCCTAACCGTAACCCTAACTCTAACCCTTACCCTAACAATAACCCTAACACTAACACTAACCCTTATCTTGGATTGTTCTTGCGGTGTTCATTCATCCTAACCCTAACCCTAACCCTAACCCTAACCCTAACCCTAACCCTAACCCTAACCCTAACCCTAACCCTATTCTTGGATTGTTCTTGCGGTGTTCATTCACCCTAACCCTACCCCTAACCCTAACCCTAACCCTAACCCTAACCCTAACCCTAACCCTAACCCTAACCCTAACCCTAACCCTAACCCTAATCCTAACCCTAACCCTAACCCTAACCCTAACCCTAACCCTATTCCTGGATTGTTCTTGCGGTGTTCATTCACCCTAACCCTAACCCTAACCCTAACCCTAACCCTAACCCTAACCCTAACCCTAATCTTGGATTGTTCTTGTGGTGTTCATTCATCCTAACCCTAACCCTAACCCTAACCCTAACCCTAACCCTAACCCTAATCTTGGATTGTTCTTGCGGTGTTCATTCACCCTAACCCTAACCCTAACCCTAACCCTAACCCTAACCCTAACCCTAACCCTAACCCTAACCTTGGATTGTTCTTGTAGTGTTCATTCATCCTAACCCTAACCCTAACCCTAACCCTAACCCTAACCCTAACCCTAACCCTAACCCTAACCCTAACCCTAACCCTAATCTTGGATTGTTCTTGCGGTGTTCATTCATCCTAACCCTAACCCTAACCCTAACCCTAACCCTAACCCTAACCCTAACCCTAACCCTAACCCTATTCTTGGATTGTTCTTGTAGGGTTCATTCATCCTAACCCTAACCCTAACCCTAACCCTAACCCTAACCCTAACCCTAACCCTAACCCTAACCCTAACCCTAACCCTAACCCTATTCTTGGATTGTTCTTGCGGTGTTCATTCACCCTAACCCTAACCCTAACCCTAACCCTAACCCTAACCCTATTCTTGGATTGTTCTTGCGGTGTTCATTCACCCTAACCCTAACCCTAACCCTATTCTTGGATTGTTCTTGCGGTGTTCATTCACCCTAACCCTAACCCTAACCCTAACCCTAACCCTAATCTTGGATTGTTCTTGTAGTGTTCATTCATCCTAACCCTAACCCTAACCCTAATCTTGGATTGTTCTTGCGGTGTTCATTCATCCTAAACCTAACCCTAACCCAAACCCTAACTCTAACCCTAACCCTAACCCTAACCCTAACCCTAACCCTAACCCTAACCCTAACCCTAACCCTAACCCTAACCCTAACCCTATTCTTGGATTGTTCTTCCGGTGTTCATTCACTCTAACCCTAACCCTAACCCTAACCCTAACCCTAACCCTAACCCTAACCCTAACCCTAACCCTAACCCTAACCCTAACCCTATTCTTGGATTGTTCTTGCGGTGTTCATTCACCCTAACCCTTACCCTAACCCTAACCCTAACCCTAACCCTAACCCTAACTCTAACCCTAACCCTAACCCTAACCCTAACCCTAACCCTAACCCTAACCCTAACCCTTATCTTGGATTGTTCTTGTAGTGTTCATTCATCCTAACCCTAACCCTAACCCTAACCCTAATCTTGGATTGTTCTTGCGGTGTTCATTCATCCTAAACCTAACCCTAACCCTAACCCTAACCCTAACCCTAACCCTAACCCTAACCCTAACCCTAACCCTAACCCTAACCCTAACCCTATTCTTGGATTGTTCTTGTAGTGTTCATTCATCCTAACCCTAACCCTAACCCTAACCCTAATCTT
>NW_028113057.1:190000-192500 GCF_964234715.1 Podarcis melisellensis | reverse complement strand
AACCCTAACCCTAACCCTAACCCTAACCCTAACCCTAATCCTAACCCTAACCCTAACCCTAACCCTAACCCTAACCCTATTCCTGGATTGTTCTTGCGGTGTTCATTCACCCTAACCCTAACCCTAACCCTAACCCTAACCCTAACCCTAACCCTAACCCTAACCCTAACCCTAACCCTAACCCTAACCCTAACCCTAACCCTAATCTTGGATTGTTCTTGTGGTGTTCATTCATCCTAACCCTAACCCTAACCCTAACCCTAACCCTAACCCTAACCCTAATCTTGGATTGTTCTTGCGGTGTTCATTCACCCTAACCCTAACCCTAACCCTAACCCTAACCCTAACCCTAACCCTAACCCTAACCCTAACCTTGGATTGTTCTTGTAGTGTTCATTCATCCTAACCCTAACCCTAACCCTAACCCTAACCCTAACCCTAACCCTAACCCTAACCCTAACCCTAACCCTAACCCTAATCTTGGATTGTTCTTGCGGTGTTCATTCATCCTAACCCTAACCCTAACCCTAACCCTAACCCTAACCCTAACCCTATTCTTGGATTGTTCTTGTAGGGTTCATTCATCCTAACCCTAACCCTAACCCTAACCCTAACCCTAACCCTAACCCTAACCCTAACCCTAACCCTAACCCTAACCCTAACCCTAACCCTATTCTTGGATTGTTCTTGCGGTGTTCATTCACCCTAACCCTAACCCTAACCCTAACCCTAACCCTAACCCTATTCTTGGATTGTTCTTGCGGTGTTCATTCACCCTAACCCTAACCCTAACCCTATTCTTGGATTGTTCTTGCGGTGTTCATTCACCCTAACCCTAACCCTAACCCTAACCCTAACCCTAATCTTGGATTGTTCTTGTAGTGTTCATTCATCCTAACCCTAACCCTAACCCTAATCTTGGATTGTTCTTGCGGTGTTCATTCATCCTAAACCTAACCCTAACCCAAACCCTAACTCTAACCCTAACCCTAACCCTAACCCTAACCCTAACCCTAACCCTAACCCTAACCCTATTCTTGGATTGTTCTTCCGGTGTTCATTCACTCTAACCCTAACCCTAACCCTAACCCTAACCCTAACCCTAACCCTAACCCTAACCCTAACCCTAACCCTAACCCTAACCCTATTCTTGGATTGTTCTTGCGGTGTTCATTCACCCTAACCCTTACCCTAACCCTAACCCTAACCCTAACCCTAACCCTAACTCTAACCCTAACCCTAACCCTAACCCTAACCCTAACCCTAACCCTAACCCTTATCTTGGATTGTTCTTGTAGTGTTCATTCATCCTAACCCTAACCCTAACCCTAACCCTAATCTTGGATTGTTCTTGCGGTGTTCATTCATCCTAAACCTAACCCTAACCCTAACCCTAACCCTAACCCTAACCCTAACCCTAACCCTAACCCTAACCCTAACCCTAACCCTATTCTTGGATTGTTCTTGTAGTGTTCATTCATCCTAACCCTAACCCTAACCCTAACCCTAATCTTGGATTGTTCTTGCGGTGTTCATTCATCCTATCCCTAACCCTAACCCTAACCCTAACCCTAACCCTAACCCTAACCCTAACCCTAACCCTAACCCTAACCCTAACCCTATTCTTGGATTGTTCTTGCGGTGTTCATTCACCCTAACCCTAACCCTAACCCTAACCCTAACCCTAACCCTAACCCTAACCCTAACCCTAACCCTAACCCTATTCTTGGATTGTTCTTGCGGTGTTCATTCACCCTAACCCTAACCCTAACCCTAACCCTAACCCTAACCCTAACCCTAACCCTAACCCTTACCCTAACCCTAATCTTGGATTGTTCTTGCGGTGTTCATTCACCATAACCCTAACCCTAACCCTAACCCTAACCCTAACCCTAACCTTGGATTGTTCTTGTAGTGTTCATTCATCCTAACCCTAACCCTAACCCTAACCCTAACCCTAACCCTAATCTTGGATTGTTCTTGCGGTGTTCATTCATCCTAACCCTAACCCTAACCCTAACCCTAACCCTAACCCTAACCCTAACCCTAACCCTATTCTTGGATTGTTCTTGCGGTGTTCATTCACCCTAACCCTAACCCTAACCCTAACCCTAACCCTAACCCTAACCCTAACCCTAACCCTAACCCTAACCCTAATCTTGGATTGTTCTTGCGGTGTTCATTCATCCTAACCCTAACCCTAACCCTAACCCTAATCCTAACCCTAACCCTAACCCTAACCCTAACCCTAACCCTAACCCTAATCTTGGATTGTTCTTGTAGTGTTCATTCATACTAACCCTAACCCTAACCCTAACCCTAACCCTAACCCTAACCCTAACCCTAACCGTAATCTTGGATTGTTCTTGCGGTGTTCATTCATCCTAACCCTAACCCTAACCCTAACCCTAACCCTAACCCTAACCCTAACCCTAACCCTAACCCTAACCCTTACCCTAACCCTAATCTTGGATTGTTCTTGCGGTGTTCATTCACCATA
>NW_028113057.1:170000-177500 GCF_964234715.1 Podarcis melisellensis | reverse complement strand
TAACCCTAACCCTAACCGTAATCTTGGATTGTTCTTGCGGTGTTCATTCATCCTAACCCTAACCCTAACCCTAACCCTAACCCTAACCCTAACCCTAACCCTAACCCTAATCCTAATCCTAACCCTAACCTTAATCTTGGATTGTTCTTGCGGTGTTCATTCACCCTAACCCTAACCCTAACCCTAACCCTAACCCTAACCCTAACCCTAACCCTAACTCTAACCCTAACCCTAACCCTAACCCTAACCCTAACCCTAATCTTGGATTGTTCTTGTAGTGTTCATTCATCCTAACCCTAACCCTAACCCTAATCTTGGATTGTTCTTGCGGTGTTCATTCATCCTAAACCTAACCCTAACCCTAACCCTAACCCTAACCCTAACCCTAACCCTAACCCTAACCCTAACCCTAACCCTAACCCTAACCCTAACCCTAACCCTAACCCTAACCCTATTCTTGGATTGTTCTTCCGGTGTTCATTCACTCTAACCCTAACCCTAACCCTAACCCTAACCCTAACCCTAACCCTAACCCTAACCCTAACCCTAACCCTAACCCTAACCCTAATCTTGGATTGTTCTTGCGGTGATCATTCATCCTAAACCTAACCCTAACCCTAACCCTAACTCTAACCCTAACCCTAACCCTAACCCTAACCCTAACCCTAACCCTAACCCTAACCCTAACCCTAACCCTAACCCTAACACTAACACTAACACTAACCCTTATCTTGGATTGTTCTTGCGGTGTTCATTCATCCTAACCCTAACCCTAACCCTAACCCTAACCCTAACCCTAACCCTAACCCTAACCCTAACCCTAACCCTAACCCTAACCCTAACCCTAACCCTAATCTTGGATTGTTCTTGTGGTGTTCATTCATCCCAACCCTAACCTTAACCCTAACCCTAACCCTAACCCTAACCCTAACCCTAACCCTAACCCTAACCCTAACCCTAACCCTAACCCTAACCCTAACCCTAATCTTGGATTGTTCTTGTGGTGTTCATTCATCCTAACCCTAACCCTAACCCTAACCCTAACCCTAACCCTAACCCTAACCCTAACCCTAACCCTAACCCTAACCCTAACCCTAACCCTAACCCTATTCTTGGATTGTTCTTGCGGTGTTCATTCACCCTAACCCTTACCCTAACCCTAACCCTAACCCTAACTCTAACCCTAACCCTAACCCTAACCCTAACCCTAACCCTAACCCTAACCCTAACCCTAACCCTAACCCTAACCCTTATCTTGGATTGTTCTTGTAGTGTTCATTCATCCTAACCCTAACCCTAACCCTAACCCTAACCCTAACCCTAAACTTGGATTGTTCTTGCGGTGTTCATTCATCCTAAACCTAACCCTAACCCTAACCCTAACCCTAACCCTAACCCTAACCCTAACCCTAACCCTAACCCTAAACCTAACCCTAACCCTAACCCTAACCCTAACCCTAACTCTAACCCTAACACTAACACTAACACTAACACTAACCCTTATCTTGGATTGTTCTTGCGGTGTTCATTCATCCTAACCCTAACCCTAACCCTAACCCTAACCCTAACCCTAACCCTAACCCTAACCCTAACCCTAACCCTAACCCTAACCCTAACCCTAACCCTAACCCTAATCTTGGATTGTTCTTGCGGTGTTCATTCACCCTAACCCTAACCCTAACCCTAACCCTAACCCTAAACCTAAACCTAACCCTAACCCTAACCCTAATCCTAACCCTAACCCTAACCCTAACCCTATTCTTGGATTGTTCTTGCGGTGTTCATTCACCCTAACCCTAACCCTAACCCTAACCCTAACCCTAACCCTAACCCTAACCCTAATCTTGGATTGTTCTTGTGGTGTTCATTCATCTTAACCCTAACCCTAACCCTAACCCTAACCCTAACCCTAACCCTAACCCTAACCCTAACCCTAACCCTAATCTTGGATTGTTCTTGCGGTGTTCATTCACCCTAACCCTAACCCTAACCCTAACCCTAACCCTAACCCTAACCCTAACCTTGGATTGTTCTTGTAGTGTTCATTCATCCTAACCCTAACCCTAACCCTAACCCTAACCCTAACCCTAACCCTAACCCTAACCCTAACCCTAACCCTAACCCTAACCCTAACCCTAACCCTAACCCTAATCTTGGATTGTTCTTGCGGTGTTCATTCATCCCAACCCTAACCCTAACCCTAACCCTAACCCTAACCCTAACCCTAACCCTAACCCTAACCCTAACCCTAACCCTATTCTTGGATTGTTCTTGTAGTGTTCATTCATCCTAACCCTAACCCTAACCCTAACCCTAATCTTGGATTGTTCTTGCGGTGTTCATTCATCCTAACCCTAACCCTAACCCTAACCCTAACCCTAACCCTAACCCTAACCCTAACCCTAACCCTAACCCTAACCCTAACCCTATTCTTGGATTGTTCTTGCGGTGTTCATTCACCCTAACCCTAACCCTAACCCTAACCCTAACCCTAACCCTAACCCTAACCCTAACCCTAACCCTATTCTTGGATTGTTCTTGCGGTGTTCATTCACCCTAACCCTAACCCTAACCCTAACCCTAACCCTAACCCTAACCCTAACCCTAACCCTAACCCTAACCCTAACCCTAATCTTGGATTGTTCTTGCGGTGTTCATTCATCCTAACCCTAACCCTAACCCTAACCCTAACCCTAATCTTGGATTGTTCTTGTAGTGTTCATTCATACTAACCCTAACCCTAACCCTAACCCTAACCCTAACCCTAACCCTAACCCTAACCCTAACCCTAACCGTAATCTTGGATTGTTCTTGCGGTGTTCATTCATCCTAACCCTAACCCTAACCCTAACCCTAACCCTAACCCTTACCCTAACCCTTACCCTAACCCTAATCTTGGATTGTTCTTGCGGTGTTCATTCACCCTAACCCTAACCCTAACCCTAACCCTAACCCTAACCCTAACCCTAACCCTAACCTTGGATTGTTCTTGTAGTGTTCATTCATCCTAACCCTAACCCTAACCCTAACCCTAACCCTAACCCTAACCCTAACCCTAACCCTAATCTTGGATTGTTCTTGCGGTGTTCATTCATCCTAACCCTAACCCTAACCCTAACCCTAACCCTAACCCTATTCTTGGATTGTTCTTGTAGTGTTCATTCATCCTAACCCTAACCCTAACCCTAACCCTAACCCTAACCCTAACCCTAACCCTAACCCTAACCCTAATCTTGGATTGTTCTTGCGGTGTTCATTCATCCTAACCCTAACCCTAACCCTAACCCTAACCCTAACCCTAACCCTAACCCTATTCTTGGATTGTTCTTCCAGTGTTCATTCACCCTAACCCTAACCCTAACCCTAACCCTAACCCTAACCCTAACCCTAACCCTAACCCTAACCCTAACCCTAACCTTGGATTGTTCTTGTAGTGTTCATTCATCCTAACCCTAACCCTAACCCTAACCCTAACCCTAACCCTAACCCTAACCCTAATCTTGGATTGTTCTTGCGGTGTTCATTCATCCTAACCCTAACCCTAACCCTAACCCTAACCCTAACCCTAACCCTATTCTTGGATTGTTCTTGTAGTGTTCATTCATCCTAACCCTAACCCTAACCCTAACCCTAACCCTAACCCTAACCCTAACCCTAACCCTAATCTTGGATTGTTCTTGCGGTGTTCATTCATCCTAACCCTAACCCTAACCCTAACCCTAACCCTAACCCTAACCCTAACCCTAACCCTATTCTTGGATTGTTCTTCCAGTGTTCATTCACCCTAACCCTAACCCTAACCCTAACCCTAACCCTAACCCTAACACTATTCTTGGATTGTTCTTGCGGTGTTCATTCACCCTAACCCTAACCCTAACCCTAACCCTAACCCTAACCCTAACCCTAACCCTAACCCTAATCTTGGATTGTTCTTGCGGTGTTCATTCATCCTAACCCTAACCCTAACCCTAACCCTAACCCTAACCCTAACCCTAACCCTAACCCTAACCCTAATCTTGGATTGTTCTTGTAGTGTTCATTCATCCTAACCTTAACCATAACCCTAAGCCTAAGCCTAAGCCTAACCCTAACCCTAACCCTAACCCTAACCCTAACCCTAACCCTAACCCTAACCCTAACCCTAACCCTAATCTTGGATTCTTCTTGCGGTGTTCATTCACCCTAAACCTAACCCTAACCCTAACCCTAACCCTAACCCTAACCCTAACCCTAACCCTAACCCTAACCCTAACCCTAACCCTTATCTTGGATTGTTCTTGCGGTGTTCATTCATCCTAACCCTAACCCTAACCCTAACCCTAACCCTAACCCTAACCCTAACCCTAACCCTAACCCTAACCCTAACCCCAACCCTAACCCTAACCCTAACCCTAACCCTAACCCTAACCCTTACCCTAACCCTTATCTTGGATTGTTCTTGCGGTGTTCATTCATCCTAACCCTAACCCTAACCCTAACCCTAACCCTAACCCTAACCCTAACCCTCACCCTAACCCTAACCCTAACCCTAACCCTAACCCTATTCTTGGATTGTTCTTGTGGTGTTCATTCATCCTAACCCTAACCCTAACCCTAACCCTAACCCTAACCCTATTCTTGGATTGTTCTTGCGGTGTTCATTCACCCTAACCCTAACCCTTACCCTAACCCTAACCCTAACCCTAACCCTAACCCTAACCCTAACCCTAATCCTAACCCTAACCCTAACCCTAACCCTAACCCTAACCCTATTCTTGGATTGTTCTTGCGGTGTTCATTCACCCTAACCCTAACCCTAACCCTAACCCTAACCCTAACCGTAATCTTGGATTGTTCTTGCGGTGTTCATTCATCCTAACCCTAACCCTAACCCTAACCCTAACCCTAACCCTAACCCTAATCCTAATCCTAACCCTAACCTTAATCTTGGATTGTTCTTGCGGTGTTCATTCACCCTAACCCTAACCCTAACCCTAACCCTAACCCTAACCCTAACCCTAACCCTAACCCTAACCCTAACCCTAACCCTAACCCTAACCCTAACCCTAACCCTAACCCCAACCCTAACCCTAACCCTAACCCTAACCCTAACCCTAACCCTTACCCTAACCCTTATCTTGGATTGTTCTTGCGGTGTTCATTCATCCTAACCCTAACCCTAACCCTAACCCTAACCCTAACCCTAACCCTAACCCTCACCCTAACCCTAACCCTAACCCTAACCCTAACCCTATTCTTGGATTGTTCTTGTGGTGTTCATTCATCCTAACCCTAACCCTAACCCTAACCCTAACCCTAACCCTATTCTTGGATTGTTCTTGCGGTGTTCATTCACCCTAACCCTAACCCTTACCCTAACCCTAACCCTAACCCTAACCCTAACCCTAACCCTAACCCTAATCCTAACCCTAACCCTAACCCTAACCCTAACCCTAACCCTATTCTTGGATTGTTCTTGCGGTGTTCATTCACCCTAACCCTAACCCTAACCCTAACCCTAACCCTAACCGTAATCTTGGATTGTTCTTGCGGTGTTCATTCATCCTAACCCTAACCCTAACCCTAACCCTAACCCTAACCCTAACCCTAATCCTAATCCTAACCCTAACCTTAATCTTGGATTGTTCTTGCGGTGTTCATTCACCCTAACCCTAACCCTAACCCTAACCCTAACCCTAACCCTAACCCTAACCCTAACTCTAACCCTAACCCTAACCCTAACCCTAACCCTAACCCTAATCTTGGATTGTTCTTGTAGTGTTCATTCATCCTAACCCTAACCCTAACCCTAATCTTGGATTGTTCTTGCGGTGTTCATTCATCCTAAACCTAACCCTAACCCTAACTCTAACCCTAACCCTAACCCTAACCCTAACCCTAACCCTAACCCTAACCCTAACCCTAACCCTAACCCTAACCCTAACCCTAACCCTAACCCTATTCTTGGATTGTTCTTCCGGTGTTCATTCACTCTAACCCTAACCCTAACCCTAACCCTAACCCTAACCCTAACCCTAACCCTAACCCTAACCCTAACCCTAACCCTAACCCTAACCCTAACCCTAACCCTAACCCTAATCTTGGATTGTTCTTGCGGTGATCATTCATCCTAAACCTAACCCTAACCCTAACCCTAACTCTAACCCTAACCCTAACCCTAACCCTAACCCTAACCCTAACCCTAACCCTAACCCTAACCCTAACACTAACACTAACCCTTATCTTGGATTGTTCTTGCGGTGTTCATTCATCCTAACCCTAACCCTAACCCTAACCCTAACCCTAACCCTAACCCTAACCCTAACCCTAACCCTAACCCTAACCCTAACCCTAACCCTAACCCTAACCCTAATCTTGGATTGTTCTTGTGGTGTTCATTCATCCCAACCCTAACCTTAACCCTAACCCTAACCCTAACCCTAACCCTAACCCTAACCCTAACCCTAACCCTAACCCTAACCCTAACCCTAACCCTAATCTTGGATTGTTCTTGTGGTGTTCATTCATCCTAACCCTAACCCTAACCCTAACCCTAACCCTAACCCTAACCCTAACCCTAATCTTGGATTGTTCTTGCGGTGTTCATTCACCCTAACCCTAACCCTAACCCTAACCCTAACCCTAACCCTAACCCTAACCTTGGATTGTTCTTGTAGTGTTCATTCATCCTAACCCTAACCCTAACCCTAACCCTAACCCTAACCCTAACCCTAACCCTAACCCTAACCCTAACCCTAACCCTAACCCTAACCCTAACCCTAACCCTAATCTTGGATTGTTCTTGCGGTGTTCATTCATCCTAACCCTAACCCTAACCCTAACCCTAACCCTAACCCTAACCCTAACCCTAACCCTAACCCTAACCCTAACCCTAACCCTAACCCTATTCTTGGATTGTTCTTGTAGGGTTCATTCATCCTAACCCTAACCCTAACCCTAACCCTAACCCTAGCCCTAACCCTAACCCTAACCCTAACCCTAACCCTAACCCTATTCTTGGATTGTTCTTGCGGTGTTCATTCACCCTAACCCTAACCCTAACCCTAACCCTAACCCTAATCTTGGATTGTTCTTGTAGTGTTCATTCATCCTAACCCTAACCCTAACCCTAATCTTGGATTGTTCTTGCGGTGTTCATTCATCCTAAACCTAACCCTAACCCAAACCCTAACTCTAACCCTAACCCTAACCCTAACCCTAACCCTAACCCTAACCCTAACCCTAACCCTAACCCTAACCCTATTCTTGGATTGTTCTTCCGGTGTTCATTCACTCTAACCCTAACCCTAACCCTAACCCTAACCCTAACCCTAACCCTAACCCTAACCCTAACCCTAACCCTAACCCTAACCCTAACCCTAACCCTAACCCTAACCCTATTCTTGGATTGTTCTTGCGGTGTTCATTCACCCTAACCCTTACCCTAACCCTAACCCTAACCCTAACCCTAACTCTAACCCTAACCCTAACCCTAACCCTAACCCTAACCCTAACCCTTAT
>NW_028113057.1:142500-145000 GCF_964234715.1 Podarcis melisellensis | reverse complement strand
CCTAACCCTTACCCTAACCCTTACCCTAACCCTAATCTTGGATTGTTCTTGCGGTGTTCATTCACCCTAACCCTAACCCTAACCCTAACCCTAACCCTAACCCTAACCCTAACCCTAACCCTAACCTTGGATTGTTCTTGTAGTGTTCATTCATCCTAACCCTAACCCTAACCCTAACCCTAACCCTAACCCTAATCTTGGATTGTTCTTGCGGTGTTCATTCATCCTAACCCTAACCCTAACCCTAACCCTAACCCTAACCCTAACCCTATTCTTGGATTGTTCTTGTAGTGTTCATTCATCCTAACCCTAACCCTAACCCTAACCCTAACCCTAACCCTAACCCTAACCCTAACCCTAATCTTGGATTGTTCTTGCGGTGTTCATTCATCCTAACCCTAACCCTAACCCTAACCCTAACCCTAACCCTAACCCTAACCCTAACCCTATTCTTGGATTGTTCTTCCAGTGTTCATTCACCCTAACCCTAACCCTAACCCTAACCCTAACCCTAACACTATTCTTGGATTGTTCTTGCGGTGTTCATTCACCCTAACCCTAACCCTAACCCTAACCCTAACCCTAACCCTAACCCTAACCCTAACCCTAACCCTAACCCTAACCCTAATCTTGGATTGTTCTTGTAGTGTTCATTCATCCTAACCTTAACCATAACCCTAAGCCTAAGCCTAAGCCTAAGCCTAACCCTAACCCTAACCCTAACCCTAACCCTAACCCTAACCCTAACCCTAACCCTAACCCTAATCTTGGATTCTTCTTGCGGTGTTCATTCATCCTAAACCTAACCCTAACCCTAACCCTAACCCTAACCCTAACCCTAACCCTAACCCTAACCCTTATCTTGGATTGTTCTTGCGGTGTTCATTCATCCTAACCCTAACCCTAACCCTAACCCTAACCCTAACCCTAACCCTAACCCTAACCCTAACCCCAACCCTAACCCTAACCCTAACCCTAACCCTAACCCTAACCCTTACCCTAACCCTTATCTTGGATTGTTCTTGCGGTGTTCATTCATCCTAACCCTAACCCTAACCCTAACCCTAACCCTAACCCTCACCCTAACCCTAACCCTAACCCTAACCCTAACCCTATTCTTGGATTGTTCTTGTGGTGTTCATTCATCCTAACCCTAACCCTAACCCTAACCCTAACCCTAACCCTATTCTTGGATTGTTCTTGCGGTGTTCATTCACCCTAACCCTAACCCTTACCCTAACCCTAACCCTAACCCTAACCCTAACCCTAATCCTAACCCTAACCCTAACCCTAACCCTAACCCTAACCCTATTCTTGGATTGTTCTTGCGGTGTTCATTCACCCTAACCCTAACCCTAACCCTAACCCTAACCGTAATCTTGGATTGTTCTTGCGGTGTTCATTCATCCTAACCCTAACCCTAACCCTAACCCTAACCCTAACCCTAACCCTAACCCTAATCCTAATCCTAACCCTAACCTTAATCTTGGATTGTTCTTGCGGTGTTCATTCACCCTAACCCTAACCCTAACCCTAACCCTAACCCTAACCCTAACCCTAACCCTAACCCTAACTCTAACCCTAACCCTAACCCTAACCCTAACCCTAACCCTAATCTTGGATTGTTCTTGTAGTGTTCATTCATCCTAACCCTAACCCTAACCCTAATCTTGGATTGTTCTTGCGGTGTTCATTCATCCTAAACCTAACCCTAACCCTAACCCTAACTCTAACCCTAACCCTAACCCTAACCCTAACCCTAACCCTAACCCTAACCCTAACCCTAACCCTAACCCTATTCTTGGATTGTTCTTCCGGTGTTCATTCACTCTAACCCTAACCCTAACCCTAACCCTAACCCTAACCCTAACCCTAACCCTAACCCTAACCCTAACCCTAACCCTAATCTTGGATTGTTCTTGCGGTGATCATTCATCCTAAACCTAACCCTAACCCTAACCCTAACTCTAACCCTAACCCTAACCCTAACCCTAACCCTAACCCTAACCCTAACCCTAACCCTAACCCTAACACTAACACTAACACTAACCCTTATCTTGGATTGTTCTTGCGGTGTTCATTCATCCTAACCCTAACCCTAACCCTAACCCTAACCCTAACCCTAACCCTAACCCTAACCCTAACCCTAACCCTAACCCTAACCCTAACCCTAATCTTGGATTGTTCTTGTGGTGTTCATTCATCCCAACCCTAACCTTAACCCTAACCCTAACCCTAACCCTAACCCTAACCCTAACCCTAACCCTAACCCTAACCCTAACCCTAACCCTAATCTTGGATTGTTCTTGCGGTGTTCATTCACCCTAACCCTAACCCTAACCCTAACCCGAACCCGAACCCTAACCTTGGATTGTTCTTGTAGTGTTCATTCATCCTAACCCTAACCCTAACCCTAACCCTAACCCTAACCCTAACCCTAACCCTAACCCTAACCCTAATCTTGGATTGTTCTTGCGGTGTTCATTCATCCTAACCCTAA
>NW_028113057.1:115000-122500 GCF_964234715.1 Podarcis melisellensis | reverse complement strand
TCATCCTAACCCTAACCCTAACCCTAACCCTAACCCTAACCCTAACCCTAACCCTAACCCTAACCCTAACCCTAACCCTAACCCCAACACCAACCCTAACCCGAACCCTAACCCTAACCCTAACCCTAACCCTAACCCTAACCCTAACCCTATTCTTGGATTGTTCTTGTGGTGTTCATTCATCCTAACCCTAACCCTAACCCTAACCCTAACCCTAACCCTAACCCTAACCCTAACCCTAACCCTATTCTTGGATTGTTCTTGCGGTGTTCATTCACCCTAACCCTAACCCTAACCCTTACCCTAACCCTAACCCTAACCCTAACCCTAACCCTAATCCTAACCCTAACCCTAACCCTAACCCTAACCCTAACCCTAACCCTATCCCTATTCTTGGAATGTTCTTGCGGTGTTCATTCACCCTAACCCTAACCCTAACCCTAACCCTAAACCTAACCCTAACCCTAACCGTAACCCTAACCCTAACCCTAACCCTAACACTAACACTAACACTAACACTAACCCTTATCTTGGATTGTTCTTGCGGTGTTCATTCATCCTAACCCTAACCCTAACCCTAACCCTAACCCTAACCCTAACCCTAACCCTAACCCTAACCCTAACCCTAATCTTGGATTGTTCTTGCGGTGTTCATTCACCCTAACCCTAACCCTAACCCTAACCCTAACCCTAACCCTAACCCTAACCCTAACCCTAAACCTAACCTAATCCTAACCCTAACCCTAACCCTAACCCTATTCTTGGATTGTTCTTGCGGTGTTCATTCACCCTAACCCTAACCCTAACCCTAACCCTAACCCTAACCCTAACCCTAACCCTAATCTTGGATTGTTCTTGTGGTGTTCATTCATCCTAACCCTAACCCTAACCCTAACCCTAACCCTAACCCTAACCCTAACCCTAACCCTAACCCTAACCCTAACCCTAACCCTAACCCTAACCCTAACCCTAACCCTAATCTTGGATTGTTCTTGCGGTGTTCATTCACCCTAACCCTAACCCTAACCCTAACCCTAACCCTAACCCTAACCCTAACCCTAACCTTGGATTGTTCTTGTAGTGTTCATTCATCCTAACCCTAACCCTAACCCTAACCCTAACCCTAACCCTAACCCTAACCCTAACCCTAACCCTAACCCTAACCCTAACCCTAACCCTAACCCTAACCCTAACCCTAACCCTAATCTTGGATTGTTCTTGCGGTGTTCATTCATCCTAACCCTAACCCTAACCCTAACCCTAACCCTAACCCTAACCCTAACCCTAACCCTAACCCTTTTCTTGGATTGTTCTTGTAGTGTTCATTCATCCTAACCCTAACCCTAACCCTAACCCTAACCCTAACCCTAACCCTAACCCTAACCCTAACCCTAACCCTAACCCTAATCTTGGATTGTTCTTGCGGTGTTCATTCATCCTAACCCTAACCCTAACCCTAACCCTAACCCTAACCCTAACCCTAACCCTAACCCTAACCCTAACCCTAACCCTAACCCTAATCTTGGATTGTTCTTGCGGTGTTCATTCATCCTAACCCTAACCCTAACCCTAACCCTAACCCTAACCCTATTCTTGGATTGTTCTTGTAGTGTTCATTCATCCTAACCCTAACCCTAACCCTAACCCTAACCCTAACCCTAATCTTGGATTGTTCTTGCGGTGTTCATTCATCCTAACCCTAACCCTAACCCTAACCCTAACCCTAACCCTAACCCTAACCCTAACCCTAACCCTATTCTTGGATTGTTCTTGCGGTGTTCATTCACCCTAACCCTAACCCTAACCCTAACCCTAACCCTAACCCTAACCCTAACCCTAACCCTAACCCTAACCCTATTCTTGGATTGTTCTTGCGGTGTTCATTCACCCTAACCTTAACCCTAACCCTAACCCTAACCCTAACCCTAACCCTAACCTTGGATTGTTCTTGTAGTGTTCATTCATCCTAACCCTAACCCTAACCCTAACCCTAACCCTAACCCTAACCCTAACCCTAACCCTAACCCTAACCCTAACCCTATTCTTGGATTGTTCTTGCGGTGTTCATTCACCCTAACCCTAACCCTAACCCTAACCCTAACCCTAACCCTAACCCTAACCCTAACCCTAACCCTAACCCTATTCTTGGATTGTTCTTGCGGTGTTCATTCACCCTAACCCTAACCCTAACCCTAACCCTAACCCTAACCCTAACCCTAACCCTAACCCTAACCCTAACCCTAATCTTGGATTGTTCTTCCGGTGTTCATTCATCCTAACCCTAACCCTAACCCTAACCCTAACCCTAACCCTAACCCTAACCCTAACCCTAACCCTAATCTTGGATTGTTCTTGTAGTGTTCATTCATACTAACCCTAACCCTAACCCTAACCCTAACCCTAACCCTAACCCTAACCCTAACCCTAACCCTAACCCTAACCTTGGATTGTTCTTGTAGTGTTCATTCATCCTAACCCTAACCCTAACCCTAACCCTAACCCTAACCCTAACCCTAACCCTAACCCTAACCCTAACCCTAACCCTAACCCTAACCCTAACCCTAATCTTGGATTGTTCTTGCGGTGTTCATTCATCCTAACCCTAACCCTAACCCTAACCCTAACCCTAACCCTAACCCTAACCCTATTCTTGGATTGTTCTTGTAGTGTTCATTCATCCTAACCCTAACCCTAACCCTAACCCTAACCCTAACCCTAACCCTAACCCTAACCCTAACCCTAACCCTAACCCTAATCTTGGATTGTTCTTGCGGTGTTCATTCACCCTAACCCTAACCCTAACCCTAACCCTAACCCTAACCCTAACCCTAACCCTAACCCTAACCCTAACCTAATCCTAACCCTAACCCTAACCCTAACCCTATTCTTGGATTGTTCTTGCGGTGTTCATTCACCCTAACCCTAACCCTAACCCTAACCCTAACCCTAACCCTAACCCTAACCCTAATCTTGGATTGTTCTTGCGGTGTTCATTCATACTAACCCTAACCCTAACCCTAACCCTAACCCTAACCCTAAACATAACCCTAACCCTAACCCTAACCCTAACCCTAACCCTAACCCTAACCCTAATCTTGGATTGTTCTTGTAGTGTTCATTCATCCTAACCCTAACCCTAACCCTAACCCTAAGCCTAAGCCTAACCCTAACCCTAACCCTAACCCTAACCCTAACCCTAACCCTAACCCTAACCCTAACCCTAATCTTGGATTGTTCTTGCGGTGTTCATTCATCCTAAACCTAACCCTAACCCTAACCCTAACCCTAACCCTAACCCTAACCCTAACCCTAACCCTAACACTAATCTTGGATTGTTCTTGCGGTGTTCATTCATCCTAACCCTAACCCTAACCCTAACCCTAACCCTAACCCTAACCCTAACCCTAACCCTAACCCTAACCCTAACCCTAACCCTAACCCCAACACCAACCCTAACCCGAACCCTAACCCTAACCCTAACCCTAACCCTAACCCTAACCCTAACCCTATTCTTGGATTGTTCTTGTGGTGTTCATTCATCCTAACCCTAACCCTAACCCTAACCCTAACCCTAACCCTAACCCTAACCCTAACCCTAACCCTATTCTTGGATTGTTCTTGCGGTGTTCATTCACCCTAACCCTAACCCTAACCCTTACCCTAACCCTAACCCTAACCCTAACCCTAACCCTAATCCTAACCCTAACCCTAACCCTAACCCTAACCCTAACCCTATCCCTATTCTTGGAATGTTCTTGCGGTGTTCATTCACCCTAACCCTAACCCTAACCCTAACCCTAAACCTAACCCTAACCCTAACCCTAACCGTAACCCTAACCCTAACCCTAACCCTAACACTAACACTAACACTAACACTAACCCTTATCTTGGATTGTTCTTGCGGTGTTCATTCATCCTAAACCTAACCCTAACCCTAACCCTAACCCTAACCCTAACCCTAACCCTAACCCTAACCCTAACCCTAATCTTGGATTGTTCTTGCGGTGTTCATTCACCCTAACCCTAACCCTAACCCTAACCCTAACCCTAACCCTAACCCTAACCCTAACCCTAACCCTAACCTAATCCTAACCCTAACCCTAACCCTAACCCTATTCTTGGATTGTTCTTGCGGTGTTCATTCACCCTAACCCTAACCCTAACCCTAACCCTAACCCTAACCCTAACCCTAACCCTAATCTTGGATTGTTCTTGTGGTGTTCATTCATCCTAACCCTAACCCTAACCCTAACCCTAACCCTAACCCTAACCCTAACCCTAACCCTAACCCTAACCCTAACCCTAACCCTAACCCTAACCCTAATCTTGGATTGTTCTTGCGGTGTTCATTCACCCTAACCCTAACCCTAACCCTAACCCTAACCCTAACCCTAACCCTAACCCTAACCTTGGATTGTTCTTGTAGTGTTCATTCATCCTAACCCTAACCCTAACCCTAACCCTAACCCTAACCCTAACCCTAACCCTAACCCTAACCCTAACCCTAACCCTAACCCTAACCCTAACCCTAATCTTGGATTGTTCTTGCGGTGTTCATTCATCCTAACCCTAACCCTAACCCTAACCCTAACCCTAACCCTAACCCTAACCCTAACCCTTTTCTTGGATTGTTCTTGTAGTGTTCATTCATCCTAACCCTAACCCTAACCCTAACCCTAACCCTAACCCTAACCCTAACCCTAACCCTAACCCTAACCCTAACCCTAATCTTGGATTGTTCTTGCGGTGTTCATTCATCCTAACCCTAACCCTAACCCTAACCCTAACCCTAACCCTAACCCTAACCCTAACCCTAACCCTAACCCTAACCCTAATCTTGGATTGTTCTTGCGGTGTTCATTCATCCTAACCCTAACCCTAACCCTAACCCTAACCCTAACCCTATTCTTGGATTGTTCTTGTAGTGTTCATTCATCCTAACCCTAACCCTAACCCTAACCCTAACCCTAACCCTAATCTTGGATTGTTCTTGCGGTGTTCATTCATCCTAACCCTAACCCTAACCCTAACCCTAACCCTAACCCTAACCCTAACCCTAACCCTAACCCTATTCTTGGATTGTTCTTGCGGTGTTCATTCACCCTAACCCTAACCCTAACCCTAACCCTAACCCTAACCCTAACCCTAACCCTAACCCTAACCCTAACCCTAACCCTATTCTTGGATTGTTCTTGCGGTGTTCATTCACCCTAACCTTAACCCTAACCCTAACCCTAACCCTAACCCTAACCCTAACCTTGGATTGTTCTTGTAGTGTTCATTCATCCTAACCCTAACCCTAACCCTAACCCTAACCCTAACCCTAACCCTAACCCTAACCCTAACCCTAACCCTAACCCTATTCTTGGATTGTTCTTGCGGTGTTCATTCACCCTAACCCTAACCCTAACCCTAACCCTAACCCTAACCCTAACCCTAACCCTAACCCTAACCCTAACCCTAACCCTATTCTTGGATTGTTCTTGCGGTGTTCATTCACCCTAACCCTAACCCTAACCCTAACCCTAACCCTAACCCTAACCCTAACCCTAACCCTAACCCTAACCCTAACCCTAACCCTAACCCTAATCTTGGATTGTTCTTCCGGTGTTCATTCATCCTAACCCTAACCCTAACCCTAACCCTAACCCTAACCCTAACCCTAATCTTGGATTGTTCTTGTAGTGTTCATTCATACTAACCCTAACCCTAACCCTAACCCTAACCCTAACCCTAACCCTAACCCTAACCCTAACCCTAACCCTAACCTTGGATTGTTCTTGTAGTGTTCATTCATCCTAACCCTAACCCTAACCCTAACCCTAACCCTAACCCTAACCCTAACCCTAACCCTAACCCTAACCCTAACCCTAACCCTAACCCTAATCTTGGATTGTTCTTGCGGTGTTCATTCATCCTAACCCTAACCCTAACCCTAACCCTAACCCTAACCCTAACCCTAACCCTAACCCTAACCCTATTCTTGGATTGTTCTTGTAGTGTTCATTCATCCTAACCCTAACCCTAACCCTAACCCTAACCCTAACCCTAACCCTAACCCTAACCCTAACCCTAACCCTAACCCTAATCTTGGATTGTTCTTGCGGTGTTCATTCACCCTAACCCTAACCCTAACCCTAACCCTAACCCTAACCCTAACCCTAACCCTAACCCTAACCCTAACCCTAACCCTAACCTAATCCTAACCCTAACCCTAACCCTAACCCTATTCTTGGATTGTTCTTGCGGTGTTCATTCACCCTAACCCTAACCCTAACCCTAACCCTAACCCTAACCCTAACCCTAACCCTAACCCTAATCTTGGATTGTTCTTGTGGTGTTCATTCATCCTAACCCTAACCCTAACCCTAACCCTAACCCTAACCCTAACCCTAACCCTAACCCTAACCCTAACCCTAACCCTAACCCTAATCTTGGATTGTTCTTGCGGTGTTCATTCACCCTAACCCTAACCCTAACCCTAACCCTAACCCTAACCCTAACCCTAACCCTAACCTTGGATTGTTCTTGTAGTGTTCATTCATCCTAACCCTAACCCTAACCCTAACCCTAACCCTAACCCTAACCCTAACCCTAACCCTAACCCTAACCCTAACCCTAACCCTAATCTTGGATTGTTCTTGCGGTGTTCATTCATCCTAACCCTAACCCTAACCCTAACCCTAACCCTAACCCTAACCCTAACCCTAACCCTAACCCTAACCCTAACCCTATTCTTGGATTGTTCTTGTAGTGTTCATTCATCCTAACCCTAACCCTAACCCTAACCCTAACCCTAACCCTAACCCTAACCCTAACCCTAACCCTAACCCTAACCCTAATCTTGGATTGTTCTTGCGGTGTTCATTCATCCTAACCCTAACCCTAACCCTAACCCTAACCCTAACCCTAACCCTAACCCTAACCCTAATCTTGGATTGTTCTTGCGGTGTTCATTCATCCTAACCCTAACCCTAACCCTAACCCTAACCCTAACCCTATTCTTGGATTGTTCTTGTAGTGTTCATTCATCCTAACCCTAACCCTAACCCTAACCCTAACCCTAACCCTAATCTTGGATTGTTCTTGCGGTGTTCATTCATCCTAACCCTAACCCTAACCCTAACCCTAACCCTAACCCTAACCCTAACCCTAACCCTATTCTTGGATTGTTCTTGCGGTGTTCATTCACCCTAACCCTAACCCTAACCCTAACCCTAACCCTAACCCTAACCCTAACCCTAACCCTAACCCTAACCCTAACCCTATTCTTGGATTGTTCTTGCGGTGTTCATTCACCCTAACCTTAACCCTAACCCTAACCCTAACCCTAACCCTAACCCTAACCTTGGATTGTTCTTGTAGTGTTCATTCATCCTAACCCTAACCCTAACCCTAACCCTAACCCTAACCCTAACCCTAACCCTAACCCTAATCTTGGATTGTTCTTCCGGTGTTCATTCATCCTAACCCTAACCCTAACCCTAACCCTAACCCTAA
>NW_028113057.1:107500-110000 GCF_964234715.1 Podarcis melisellensis | reverse complement strand
CCCTAACCCTAACCTTGGATTGTTCTTGTAGTGTTCATTCATCCTAACCCTAACCCTAACCCTAACCCTAACCCTAACCCTAACCCTAACCCTAACCCTAACCCTAACCCTAATCTTGGATTGTTCTTGCGGTGTTCATTCATCCTAACCCTAACCCTAACCCTAACCCTAACCCTAACCCTAACCCTAACCCTAACCCTAACCCTAACCCTAACCCTATTCTTGGATTGTTCTTGTAGTGTTCATTCATCCTAACCCTAACCCTAACCCTAACCCTAACCCTAACCCTAACCCTAACCCTAATCTTGGATTGTTCTTGCGGTGTTCATTCATCCTAACCCTAACCCTAACCCTAACCCTAACCCTAACCCTAACCCTAACCCTAACCCTAACCCTAACCCTAACCCTAATCTTGGATTGTTCTTGCGGTGTTCATTCATCCTAACCCTAACCCTAACCCTAACCCTAACCCTAACCCTAACCCTAACCCTAACCCTATTCTTGGATTGTTCTTGTAGTGTTCATTCATCCTAACCCTAACCCTAACCCTAACCCTAACCCTAACCCTAACCCTAACCCTAATCTTGGATTGTTCTTGCGGTGTTCATTCATCCTAACCCTAACCCTAACCCTAACCCTAACCCTAACCCTAACCCTAACCCTAACCCTATTCTTGGATTGTTCTTGCGGTGTTCATTCACCCTAACCCTAACCCTAACCCTAACCCTAACCCTAACCCTAACCCTAACCCTAACCCTAACCCTAACCCTAACCCTAACCCTATTCTTGGATTGTTCTTGCGGTGTTCATTCACCCTAACCTTAACCCTAACCCTAACCCTAACCCTAACCCTAACCTTGGATTGTTCTTGTAGTGTTCATTCATCCTAACCCTAACCCTAACCCTAACCCTAACCCTAACCCTAACCCTAACCCTAACCCTAACCCTAATCTTGGATTGTTCTTGCGGTGTTCATTCATCCTAACCCTAACCCTAACCCTAACCCTAACCCTAACCCTAACCCTAACCCTATTCTTGGATTGTTCTTGTAGTGTTCATTCATCCTAACCCTAACCCTAACCCTAACCCTAACCCTAACCCTAACCCTAACCCTAACCCTAACCCTAACCCTAACCCTAACCCTATTCTTGGATTGTTCTTGCGGTGTTCATTCACCCTAACCCTAACCCTAACCCTAACCCTAACCCTAACCCTAACCCTAACCCTAACCCTAACCCTAACCCTAACCCTATTCTTGGATTGTTCTTGCGGTGTTCATTCACCCTAACCCTAACCCTAACCCTAACCCTAACCCTAACCCTAACCCTAACCCTAACCCTAACCCTAACCCTAACCCTAACCCTAACCCTAATCTTGGATTGTTCTTCCGGTGTTCATTCATCCTAACCCTAACCCTAACCCTAACCCTAACCCTAACCCTAACCCTAATCTTGGATTGTTCTTGTAGTGTTCATTCATACTAACCCTAACCCTAACCCTAACCCTAACCCTAACCCTAACCCTAACCCTAACCGTAATCTTGGATTGTTCTTGCGGTGTTCATTCATCCTAACCCTAACCCTAACCCTAACCCTAACCCTAACCCTAACCCTAACCCTAACCCTAACCCTAACCCTAACCCTAACCCTAATCTTGGATTGTTCTTGCGTTGTTCATTCACCCTAACCCTAACCCTAACCCTAACCCTAACCCTAACCCTAACCTTGGATTGTTCTTGTAGTGTTCATTCATCCTAACCCTAACCCTAACCCTAACCCTAACCCTAACCCTAACCCTAACCCTAACCCTAACCCTAACCCTAACCCTAACCCTAATCTTGGATTGTTCTTGCGGTGTTCATTCATCCTAACCCTAACCCTAACCCTAACCCTAACCCTAACCCTAACCCTAACCCTAACCCTAACCCTATTCTTGGATTGTTCTTGTAGTGTTCATTCATCCTAACCCTAACCCTAACCCTAACCCTAACCCTAACCCTAACCCTAACCCTAACCCTAACCCTAACCCTAACCCTAACCCTAATCTTGGATTGTTCTTGCGGTGTTCATTCATCCTAACCCTAACCCTAACCCTAACCCTAACCCTAACCCTAACCCTAATCTTGGATTGTTCTTGTAGTGTTCATTCATACTAACCCTAACCCTAACCCTAACCCTAACCCTAACCCTAATCTTGGATTGTTCTTGCGGTGTTCATTCATCCTAACCCTAACCCTAACCCTAACCCTAACCCTAACCCTAACCCTAACCCTATTCTTGGATTGTTCTTGTAGTGTTCATTCATCCTAACCCTAACCCTAACCCTAACCCTAACCCTAACCCTAATCTTGGATTGTTCTTGCGGTGTTCATTCATCCTAACCCTAACCCTAACCCTAACCCTAACCCTAACCCTAACCCTAACCCTAACCCTATTCTTGGATTGTTCTTGCGGTGTTCATTCACCCTAACCCTAACCCTAACCCTAACCCTAACCCTAAC
>NW_028113057.1:100000-105000 GCF_964234715.1 Podarcis melisellensis | reverse complement strand
CCTAACCCTAACCCTAACCCTAACCCTAACCCTAACCCTAATCTTGGATTGTTCTTGCGGTGTTCATTCATCCTAACCCTAACCCTAACCCTAACCCTAACCCTAACCCTAACCCTAACCCTAACCCTATTCTTGGATTGTTCTTGTAGTGTTCATTCATCCTAACCCTAACCCTAACCCTAACCCTAACCCTAACCCTAACCCTAACCCTAACCCTAACCCTAACCCTAACCCTAATCTTGGATTGTTCTTGCGGTGTTCATTCATCCTAACCCTAACCCTAACCCTAACCCTAACCCTAACCCTAACCCTAACCCTAATCTTGGATTGTTCTTGCGGTGTTCATTCATCCTAACCCTAACCCTAACCCTAACCCTAACCCTAACCCTAACCCTAACCCTAACCCTATTCTTGGATTGTTCTTGTAGTGTTCATTCATCCTAACCCTAACCCTAACCCTAACCCTAACCCTAACCCTAATCTTGGATTGTTCTTGCGGTGTTCATTCATCCTAACCCTAACCCTAACCCTAACCCTAACCCTAACCCTAACCCTAACCCTATTCTTGGATTGTTCTTGCGGTGTTCATTCACCCTAACCCTAACCCTAACCCTAACCCTAACCCTAACCCTAACCCTAACCCTAACCCTAACCCTAACCCTAACCCTAACCCTAACCCTATTCTTGGATTGTTCTTGCGGTGTTCATTCACCCTAACCTTAACCCTAACCCTAACCCTAACCCTAACCCTAACCTTGGATTGTTCTTGTAGTGTTCATTCATCCTAACCCTAACCCTAACCCTAACCCTAACCCTAACCCTAACCCTAACCCTAACCCTAACCCTAACCCTAATCTTGGATTGTTCTTGCGGTGTTCATTCATCCTAACCCTAACCCTAACCCTAACCCTAACCCTAACCCTAACCCTATTCTTGGATTGTTCTTGTAGTGTTCATTCATCCTAACCCTAACCCTAACCCTAACCCTAACCCTAACCCTAACCCTAACCCTAACCCTATTCTTGGATTGTTCTTGCGGTGTTCATTCACCCTAACCCTAACCCTAACCCTAACCCTAACCCTAACCCTAACCCTAACCCTAACCCTAACCCTAACCCTAACCCTAACCCTAACCCTAACCCTAACCCTAACCCTATTCTTGGATTGTTCTTGCGGTGTTCATTCACCCTAACCCTAACCCTAACCCTAACCCTAACCCTAACCCTAACCCTAACCCTAACCCTAACCCTAACCCTAACCCTAACCCTAACCCTAACCCTAATCTTGGATTGTTCTTCCGGTGTTCATTCATCCTAACCCTAACCCTAACCCTAACCCTAACCCTAACCCTAACCCTAACCCTAACCCTAATCTTGGATTGTTCTTGTAGTGTTCATTCATACTAACCCTAACCCTAACCCTAACCCTAACCCTAACCCTAACCCTAACCCTAACCCTAACCCTAACCGTAATCTTGGATTGTTCTTGCGGTGTTCATTCATCCTAACCCTAACCCTAACCCTAACCCTAACCCTAACCCTAACCCTAACCCTAACCCTAACCCTAACCCTAATCTTGGATTGTTCTTGCGTTGTTCATTCACCCTAACCCTAACCCTAACCCTAACCCTTTTTTTTTTTTTTTTTTATAAAATTTTTTATTCATTTTAAACAGTATAGAAAACAAAATAGACAACAAAATAGAAAAAGAAAAAGAAAAACATACAAACAAACATACATGACTTCCCCAAACCTTCCCATCACTGCACCCTTATTTTTTAAATTAGCTTTAAGCAATCCTTCTTTCAATTTTAAAAGAACAACTTTCTTTAAATTTTCTTAAGTTTAGATTTTAACAGCTATAAATTCTCTAATTTCATAGCCCTTGACATCTTCTCATTCCAAAATTTTACAAAAATTCTTAAGATACACTTTAAATTTTTTCCAGTCCTCTTCCACCGTCTCTCTCCTCTGGTCGCGGATTCTGCCGGTCATCTCTGCTAGTCCCATATATTCAATCACCTTGATCTGCCATTCTTCCAGAGTAGGTAGCTCTTGAGTCTTCCAATACTTTGCTAGAAGAATTCTTGCTGCCGTGGTTGCATACATGAAAAAAGTTCTATCTTTCTTTGGAATCGTTTGATCGACCATGCCCAGGAGAAAGGCCTCCGGCTTCTTTGCAAATGTCCACTTTAGGACCTTCTTAATTTCATTATAGATCATTTCCCAGTAGGCCTTAATTCTTGGACAGGTCCACCAAAGATGATAAAAGGTTCCTTCACATTCATTACACTTCCAGCACTTGTTATTGGGCAGATGATATATCTTTGCAAGCTTGACTGGGGTCATGTACCACCTATAGATCATTTTCATTATGTTCTCTTTTAAGGCACTACATGCCGTAAATTTGATGCCTGTGGTCCATAACTGTTCCCAGTCTGCAAACATAATATCATGTCCGATATCCTGTGCCCACTTAATCATTGCTGACTTTACTGTTTCATCTTGAGTGTTCCATTTCAGCAACAAATTATACATTTTAGACAAATTCTTAGTATTGGATTCCAATAGCTCTGTTTCTAACTTTGACCTCTCCTTCTGAAATCCTATTCTCCTGTCTTGCTTAAATGTCTCATTAATCTGATGATAATGTAACCAGTCTCGAACTTTAGATTTTAGTTTCTCAAAGCTCTGTAATTTAGGCTTTTCACCATCGTATTCTATAATTTCATAATATTTTGGCCAATCTGATTCCATATTAAGTTTTTTTACCGCCTTGGCTTCCATGGGTGACAACCACCTGGGGGTTTTATTTTCCAACAAATCCTTATAACGAATCCATACATTATATAATGCTTTTCTGACAATGTGGTTTTTAAAGCCTCTCTCAAGGTCATTCACACAGGAAAGTTGTAAATGGAAAGTCCCACTTTCCTGCCTTGATTTTCTGTTTTAGTCCTCTAGAGGGAGAAGTTGTATCCAAATAACTGTAACAAAGAGACAGGGGAGCCAAAAGCCATGCAAAGTCCCAAAAGAAAAAGTTTATCCAACAGTCTTACTTTGTTGCTACTGAAAAGTTACAAATTTTGCCCTCTAAAGTCCCGATACTTTTGTTTCAAAAGAGATCTTACTTTGTAGCGCCGCTTTCTTTTGACAGTTCTCTCCAGGCGCTCACCTCTCAGGCAGCCCGGCCAGGGGTATCGACAGCGGAGAGTTTTCCTTTCTAAACTCTCTTCAGTTAGCAGGTTAAATTCAGTCAATCTTCTTCCCCCCCTCTCCCGCTCAAAAAAAAGGGGGGGAGATCACCTCAGATGTCAGGCTTAACAGTTTTCAAAATAAGGGTTCCTTTTAAATATAGCTAGTTCCTTTCATTGCTACTTAAGTCGTGCAGTTCCGGGAGGCTGACTTCCTTACTTTTTCGCCTTCCCGTTTTCAGCCAAATCTTCTTAATTTACTGAGTCCGTTAACTTTATATTTGCCGTTCTTACTCACGGGTTGTTGTTGCCAATTAGTCGTTTCAGGAAGGAATCGGCGCTCTCCGTTAATGGCGACGCGGCTTCGCTCCGCAAGCTGGGTTACGATCCTCAGCACCGCGCTCACACCCGGTGCCGTTCCGGAGCCTTTAAAAAGGCTCTTTCACGATACCGGGGGGCGCAAAGGTGCCCACCGAATCTCCTTGTCCACAGGCTTCAGCGCCTGTGATTTTAGGGGTCCCCCGCTCGCCGTAGCGGGACAGACCCGAACTTACGGAGCAGTCCTGCTTCAGAGCTTGAAGCAAGGACCGCCATTAACGCTGGCGCCGACCGGAAGTCCCCCCCTAACCCTAACCCTAACCCTAACCCTAACCTTGGATTGTTCTTGTAGTGTTCATTCATCCTAACCCTAACCCTAACCCTAACCCTAACCCTAACCCTAACCCTAACCCTAACCCTAACCCTAACCCTAATCTTGGATTGTTCTTGCGGTGTTCATTCATCCTAACCCTAACCCTAACCCTAACCCTAACCCTAACCCTAACCCTAACCCTAACCCTAACCCTAACCCTATTCTTGGATTGTTCTTGTAGTGTTCATTCATCCTAACCCTAACCCTAACCCTAACCCTAACCCTAACCCTAACCCTAACCCTAACCCTAACCCTAACCCTAACCCTAACCCTAACCGTAATCTTGGATTGTTCTTGCGGTGTTCATTCATCCTAACCCTAACCCTAACCCTAACCCTAACCCTAACCCTAACCCTAACCCTAACCCTAACCCTAACCCTAACCCTAATCTTGGATTGTTCTTGCGTTGTTCATTCACCCTAACCCTAACCCTAACCCTAACCCTAACCCTAACCTTGGATTGTTCTTGTAGTGTTCATTCATCCTAACCCTAACCCTAACCCTAACCCTAACCCTAACCCTAACCCTAACCCTAACCCTAACCCTAACCCTAACCCTAATCTTGGATTGTTCTTGCGGTGTTCATTCATCCTAACCCTAACCCTAACCCTAACCCTAACCCTAACCCTAACCCTAACCCTAACCCTAACCCTATTCTTGGATTGTTCTTGTAGTGTTCATTCATCCTAACCCTAACCCTAACCCTAACCCTAACCCTAACCCTAACCCTAACCCTAACCCTAACCCTAACTCTAACCCTAACCCTAACCCTAACCCTAACCCTAACCCTAACCCTAACCCTAACCCTAATCTTGGATTGTTCTTGCGGTGTTCATTCATCCTAACCCTAACCCTAACCCTAACCCTAACCCTAACCCTAACCCTAACCCTAACCCTAACCCTAACCCTAACCCTAACCCTATTCTGGGATTGTTCTTGCGGTGTTCTTTCACCCTAACCCTAACCCTAACCCTATTCTTGGATTGTTCTTGCGGTGTTCATTCACCCTAACCCTAACCCTAACCCTAACCCTAACCCTTACCCTAACCCTAACCCTAACCCTAACCCTAACCCTAACCCTAACCCTAACCCTAATCTTGGATTGTTCTTGCGGTG
>NW_028113057.1:87500-92500 GCF_964234715.1 Podarcis melisellensis | reverse complement strand
TGCGGTGTTCATTCACCCTAACCCTAACCCTAACCCTAACCCTAACCCTAACCCTAACCCTAACCCTAATCTTGGATTGTTCTTGCGGTGTTCATTCATCCTAACCCTAACCCTAACCCTAACCCTAACCCTAACCCTAACCCTAACCCTAACCCTAACCCTAACCCTAACCCTAATCTTGGATTGTTCTTGTAGTGTTCATTCATCCTAACCCTAACCCTAACCCTAACCCTAACCCTAACCCTAACCCTAACCCTAACCCTAACCCTAACCCTAACCCTAACCTTGGATTGTTCTTGTAGTGTTCATTCATCCTAACCCTAACCCTAACCCTAACCCTAACCCTAACCCTAACCCTAACCCTAACCCTAACCCTAATCTTGGATTGTTCTTGCGGTGTTCATTCATCCTAACCCTAACCCTAACCCTAACCCTAACCCTAACCCTAACCCTAACCCTAACCCTAACCCTAACCCTAATCTTGGATTGTTCTTGCGGTGTTCATTCATCCTAACCCTAACCCTAACCCTAACCCTAACCCTAACCCTAACCCTAACCCTAACCCTAACCCTAACCCTAACCCTAACCCTATTCTGGGATTGTTCTTGCGGTGTTCTTTCACCCTAACCCTAACCCTAACCCTAACCCTAACCCTATTCTTGGATTGTTCTTGCGGTGTTCATTCACCCTAACCCTAACCCTAACCCTAACCCTAACCCTAACCCTAACCCTAACCCTAACCCTAACCCTAATCTTGGATTGTTCTTGCGGTGTTCATTCATCCTAACCCTAACCCTAACCCTAACCCTAACCCTAACCCTAACCCTAACCCTAATCTTGGATTGTTCTTGTAGTGTTCATTCATCCTAACCCTAACCCTAACCCTAACCCTAACCCTAACCCTAACCCTAACCCTAACCTTGGATTGTTCTTGTAGTGTTCATTCATCCTAACCCTAACCCTAACCCTAACCCTAACCCTAACCCTAACCCTAACCCTAACCCTAACCCTAATCTTGGATTGTTCTTGCGGTGTTCATTCATCCTAACCCTAACCCTAACCCTAACCCTAACCCTAACCCTAACCCTAACCCTATTCTTGGATTGTTCTTGTAGTGTTCATTCATCCTAATCCTAACCCTAACCCTAACCCTAACCCTAACCCTAACCCTAACCCTAACCCTAACCCTAACCCTAACCCTAACCCTAACCCTAACCCTAACCCTAACCCTAATCTTGGATTGTTCTTGCGGTGTTCATTCATCCTAACCCTAACCCTAACCCTAACCCTAACCCTAACCCTAACCCTAACCCTAACCCTAATCTTGGATTGTTCTTGCGGTGTTCATTCATCCTAACCCTAACCCTAACCCTAACCCTAACCCTAACCCTAACCCTAACCCTAACCCTATTCTTGGATTGTTCTTGTAGTGTTCATTCATCCTAACCCTAACCCTAACCCTAACCCTAACCCTAACCCTAATCTTGGATTGTTCTTGCGGTGTTCATTCATCCTAACCCTAACCCTAACCCTAACCCTAACCCTAACCCTAACCCTAACCCTAACCCTAACCCTAACCCTATTCTTGGATTGTTCTTGCGGTGTTCATTCACCCTAACCCTAACCCTAACCCTAACCCTAACCCTAACCCTAACCCTAACCCTAACCCTATTCTTGGATTGTTCTTGCGGTGTTCATTCACCCTAACCTTAACCCTAACCCTAACCCTAACCCTAACCCTAACCTTGGATTGTTCTTGTAGTGTTCATTCATCCTAACCCTAACCCTAACCCTAACCCTAACCCTAACCCTAACCCTAACCCTAATCTTGGATTGTTCTTGCGGTGTTCATTCATCCTAACCCTAACCCTAACCCTAACCCTAACCCTAACCCTAACCCTATTCTTGGATTGTTCTTGTAGTGTTCATTCATCCTAACCCTAACCCTAACCCTAACCCTAACCCTAACCCTAACCCTAACCCTAACCCTAACCCTAACCCTAACCCTATTCTTGGATTGTTCTTGCGGTGTTCATTCACCCTAACCCTAACCCTAACCCTAACCCTAACCCTAACCCTAACCCTAACCCTAACCCTAACCCTAACCCTATTCTTGGATTGTTCTTGCGGTGTTCATTCACCCTAACCCTAACCCTAACCCTAACCCTAACCCTAACCCTAACCCTAACCCTAACCCTAACCCTAACCCTAACCCTAATCTTGGATTGTTCTTCCGGTGTTCATTCATCCTAACCCTAACCCTAACCCTAACCCTAACCCTAACCCTAACCCTAATCTTGGATTGTTCTTGTAGTGTTCATTCATACTAACCCTAACCCTAACCCTAACCCTAACCCTAACCCTAACCCTAACCCTAACCCTAACCGTAATCTTGGATTGTTCTTGCGGTGTTCATTCATCCTAACCCTAACCCTAACCCTAACCCTAACCCTAACCCTAACCCTAACCCTAACCCTAACCCTAACCCTAACCCTAACCCTAATCTTGGATTGTTCTTGCGTTGTTCATTCACCCTAACCCTAACCCTAACCCTAACCCTAACCTTGGATTGTTCTTGTAGTGTTCATTCATCCTAACCCTAACCCTAACCCTAACCCTAACCCTAACCCTAACCCTAACCCTAACCCTAACCCTAACCCTAATCTTGGATTGTTCTTGCGGTGTTCATTCATCCTAACCCTAACCCTAACCCTAACCCTAACCCTAACCCTAACCCTAACCCTAACCCTAACCCTAACCCTAACCCTATTCTTGGATTGTTCTTGTAGTGTTCATTCATCCTAACCCTAACCCTAACCCTAACCCTAACCCTAACCCTAACCCTAACCCTAACCCTAACCCTAACCCTAATCTTGGATTGTTCTTGCGGTGTTCATTCATCCTAACCCTAACCCTAACCCTAACCCTAACCCTAACCCTAACCCTAATCTTGGATTGTTCTTGTAGTGTTCATTCATACTAACCCTAACCCTAACCCTAACCCTAACCCTAACCCTAACCCTAACCCTAACCCTAACCCTAACCCTAACCCTAACCCTAACCCTAACCCTAACCCTAACCCTAACCGTAATCTTGGATTGTTCTTGCGGTGTTCATTCATCCTAACCCTAACCCTAACCCTAACCCTAACCCTAACCCTAACCCTAACCCTAACCCTAACCCTAACCCTAATCTTGGATTGTTCTTGCGTTGTTCATTCACCCTAACCCTAACCCTAACCCTAACCCTAACCCTAACCTTGGATTGTTCTTGTAGTGTTCATTCATCCTAACCCTAACCCTAACCCTAACCCTAACCCTAACCCTAACCCTAACCCTAACCCTAACCCTAACCCTAACCCTAACCCTAACCCTAACCCTAATCTTGGATTGTTCTTGCGGTGTTCATTCATCCTAACCCTAACCCTAACCCTAACCCTAACCCTAACCCTAACCCTAACCCTAACCCTAACCCTAACCCTAATCTTGGATTGTTCTTGCGTTGTTCATTCACCCTAACCCTAACCCTAACCCTAACCCTAACCCTAACCTTGGATTGTTCTTGTAGTGTTCATTCATCCTAACCCTAACCCTAACCCTAACCCTAACCCTAACCCTAACCCTAACCCTAACCCTAACCCTAACCCTAATCTTGGATTGTTCTTGCGGTGTTCATTCATCCTAACCCTAACCCTAACCCTAACCCTAACCCTAACCCTAACCCTAACCCTAACCCTATTCTTGGATTGTTCTTGTAGTGTTCATTCATCCTAACCCTAACCCTAACCCTAACCCTAACCCTAACCCTAACCCTAACCCTAACCCTAACTCTAACCCTAACCCTAACCCTAACCCTAACCCTAACCCTAACCCTAACCCTAACCCTAACCCTAATCTTGGATTGTTCTTGCGGTGTTCATTCATCCTAACCCTAACCCTAACCCTAACCCTAACCCTAACCCTACCCCTAACCCTAACCCTAACCCTAACCCTAACCCTAACCCTATTCTGGGATTGTTCTTGCGGTGTTCTTTCACCCTAACCCTAACCCTAACCCTATTCTTGGATTGTTCTTGCGGTGTTCATTCACCCTAACCCTAACCCTAACCCTAACCCTTACCCTAACCCTAACCCTAACCCTAACCCTAACCCTAACCCTAACCCTAATCTTGGATTGTTCTTGCGGTGTTCATTCATCCTAACCCTAACCCTAACCCTAACCCTAACCCTAACCCTAACCCTAACCCTAACCCTAATCTTGGATTGTTCTTGTAGTGTTCATTCATCCTAACCGTAACCCTAAGCCTAAGCCTAACCCTAACCCTAACCCTAACCCTAACCCTAATCTTGGATTGTTCTTGCGGTGTTCATTCATCCTAAACCTAACCCTAACCCTAACCCTATCCCTATCCCTAACCCTAACCCTAACCCTAACCCTAACCCTAACCCTAACCCTAACCCTAACCCTAACCCTAATCTTGGATTGTTCTTGCGTTGTTCATTCACCCTAACCCTAACCCTAACCCTAACCCTAACCTTGGATTGTTCTTGTAGTGTTCATTCATCCTAACCCTAACCCTAACCCTAACCCTAACCCTAACCCTAACCCTAACCCTAACCCTAACCCTAACCCTAACCCTAACCCTAACCCTAACCCTAATCTTGGATTGTTCTTGCGGTGTTCATTCATCCTAACCCTAACCCTAACCCTAACCCTAACCCTAACCCTAACCCTAACCCTAACCCTAACCCTAACCCTAACCCTATTCTTGGATTGTTCTTGTAGTGTTCATTCATCCTAACCCTAACCCTAACCCTAACCCTAACCCTAACCCTAACCCTAACCCTAACCCTAACCCTAACCCTAACCCTAATCTTGGATTGTTCTTGCGGTGTTCATTCATCCTAACCCTAACCCTAACCCTAACCCTAACCCTAACCCTAACCCTAATCTTGGATTGTTCTTGTAGTGTTCATTCATACTAACCCTAACCCTAACCC
>NW_028113057.1:82500-85000 GCF_964234715.1 Podarcis melisellensis | reverse complement strand
CCCTAATCTTGGATTGTTCTTGCGGTGTTCATTCATCCTAACCCTAACCCTAACCCTAACCCTAACCCTAACCCTAACCCTAACCCTAACCCTAACCCTAACCCTAACCCTAACCCTAACCCTAACCCTATTCTTGGATTGTTCTTGTAGTGTTCATTCATCCTAACCCTAACCCTAACCCTAACCCTAATCTTGGATTGTTCTTGCGGTGTTCATTCATCCTAACCCTAACCCTAACCCTAACCCTAACCCTAACCCTAACCCTAACCCTAACCCTAACCCTAACCCTAACCCTATTCTTGGATTGTTCTTGTAGTGTTCATTCATCCTAACCCTAACCCTAACCCTAACCCTAACCCTAACCCTAACCCTAACCCTAACCCTAACCCTAACCCTAACCCTAACCCTAACCCTAATCTTGGATTGTTCTTGCGGTGTTCATTCATCCTAACCCTAACCCTAACCCTAACCCTAACCCTAACCCTAACCCTAACCCTAACCCTAACCCTAACCCTAACCCTATTCTGGGATTGTTCTTGCGGTGTTCTTTCACCCTAACCCTAACCCTAACCCTAACCCTAACCCTAACCCTAACCCTATTCTTGGATTGTTCTTGCGGTGTTCATTCACCCTAACCCTAACCCTAACCCTAACCCTAACCCTAACCCTAATCCTAACCCTAACCCTAACCCTAACCCTAACCCTAACCCTAACCCTAACCCTAACCCTAATCTTGGATTGTTCTTGCGGTGTTCATTCATCCTAACCCTAACCCTAACCCTAACCCTAACCCTAACCCTAATCTTGGATTGTTCTTGTAGTGTTCATTCATCCTAACCGTAACCCTAAGCCTAACCCTAACCCTAACCCTAATCCTAACCCTAACCCTAACCCTAACCCTAACCCTAACCCTAACCCTAACCCTAATCTTGGATTGTTCTTGCGGTGTTCATTCATCCTAAACCTAACCCTAACCCTAACCCTAACCCTAACCCTAACCCTAACCCTAATCTTGGATTGTTCTTGTAGTGTTCATTCATCCTAACCGTAACCCTAAGCCTAACCCTAACCCTAACTCTAACCCTAACCCTATCCCTAACCCTAACCCTAACCCTAACCCTAACCCTAACCCTAACCCTAACCCTAACCCAAATCTTGGATTGTTCTTGCGGTGTTCATTCATCCTAACCCTAACCCTAACCCTAACCCTAACCCTAACCCTAACCCTAACCCTAACCCTATTCTTGGATTGTTCTTGTAGTGTTCATTCATCCTAACCCTAACCCTAACCCTAACCCTAATCTTGGATTGTTCTTGCGGTGTTCATTCATCCTAACCCTAACCCTAACCCTAACCCTAACCCTAACCCTAACCCTAACCTTAACCCTAATCTTGGATTGTTCTTGCGGTGTTCATTCATACTAACCCTAACCCTAACCCTAACCCTAACCCTAACCCTAACCCTAACCCTAACCCTAACCCTAACCCTAACCCTATTCTTGGATTGTTCTTGCGGTGTTCATTCACCCTAACCCTAACCCTAACCCTAACCCTAACCCTAACCCTAACCCTAACCCTAACCTTAACCCTAATCTTGGATTGTTCTTGCGGTGTTCATTCATACTAACCCTAACCCTAACCCTAACCCTAACCCTAACCCTAACCCTAACCCTAACCCTAACCCTAATCTTGGATTGTTCTTGTGGTGTTCATTCATCCTAACCCTAACCCTAACCCTAACCCTAACCCTAACCCTAACCCTAACCCTAACCCTAACCCTAATCTTGGATTGTTCTTGCGGTTTTCATTCACCCTAACCCTAACCCTAACCCTAACCCTAACCCTAACCCTAACCCTAACCCTAACCCTAACCCTAACCTTGGATTGTTCTTGTAGTGTTCATTCATCCTAACCCTAACCCTAACCCTAACCCTAACCCTAACCCTAACCCTAACCCTAACCCTAACCCTAACCCTAATCTTGGATTGTTCTTGCGGTGTTCATTCATCCTAACCCTAACCCTAACCCTAACCCTAACCCTAACCCTAACCCTAACCCTAACCCTAACCCTAACCCTAACCCTATTCTTGGATTGTTCTTGTAGTGTTCATTCATCCTAACCCTAACCCTAACCCTAACCCTAATCTTGGATTGTTCTTGCGGTGTTCATTCATCCTAACCCTAACCCTAACCCTAACCCTAACCCTAACCCTAACCCTAACCTTGGATTGTTCTTGTAGTGTTCATTCATCCTAACCCTAACCCTAACCCTAACCCTAACCCTAACCCTAACCCTAACCCTAACCCTAACCCTAACCCTAACCCTAACCCTAACCCTAACCCTAACCCTAATCTTGGATTGTTCTTGCGGTGTTCATTCATCCTAACCCTAACCCTAACCCTAACCCTAACCCTAACCCTAACCCTAACCCTAACCCTAACCCTAACCCTAACCCTAACCCTAACCCTAACCCTATTCTTGGATTGTTCTTGTAGTGTT
>NW_028113057.1:55000-57500 GCF_964234715.1 Podarcis melisellensis | reverse complement strand
CCTAACCCTAACCCTAACCCTAACCCTATCCCTAACCCTAAACCTAACCCTAACCCTAACCCTAACCCTAACCCTAACCCTAACCCTAACCGTCACCCTCACCCTCACCCTAACCCTAATCTTGGGTTGTTCTTGTGGTGTTCATTCATCCTAACCCTAACCCTAACCCTAACCCTAACCCTAACCCTAACCCTAACCCTAACGCTAACCCTAACCCTAACCCTAACCCTAACCCTATTCTTGGATTGTTCTTGCGGTGTTCATTCACCCCAACCCTAACCCTAACCCTAACCCTAACCCTAACCCTAACCCTAAGACTAATCTTGGATTGTTCTTGTAGTGTTCATTCATCCTAACCCTAACCCTAACCCTAACCCTAACACTAACCCTAACCCTAACCCTAACCCTAACCCTAACCCTAACCCTTATCTTGGATTGTTCTTGCGGTGTTCATTCATCCTAACCCTAACCCTAACCCTAACCCTAACCCTAACCCTAACCCTAACCCTAACCCTAACCC
The DNA here is from genome assembly GCF_964234715.1 of Podarcis melisellensis. Lineage (NCBI taxonomy): Eukaryota > Metazoa > Chordata > Lepidosauria > Squamata > Lacertidae > Podarcis > Podarcis melisellensis. Next base: position 56,980 of record NW_028113057.1, on the reverse strand, counting down.
TAACCCTAACCCTAACCCTAACCCTAACCCTAACCCTAACCCTAACACTAACACTAACCCTTATCTTGGATTGTTCTTGCGATGTTCATTCATCCTAACCCTAACCCTAACCCTAACCCTAACCCTAACCCTAACCCTAACCCTAACCCTAACCCTAACCCCAACCCTAACCCTAACCCTAACCCTAACCCTAACCCTAACCCTAACCCTAACCCTAACCCTAACCCTAATCTTGGATTGTTCTTGTGGTGTTCATTCATCCTAACCCTAACCCTAACCCTAACCCTAACCCTAACCCTAACCCTATTCTTGGATTGTTCTTGCGGTGTTCATTCATCCTAACCCTAACCCTAACCCTAACCCTAACCCTAACCCTAACCCTAACCCTAACTCTAACCCTAACCCTATTCTTGGATTGTTCTTGCGGTGTTCATTCACCCTAACCCTAACCCTAACCCTAACCCTAACCCTAACCCTAACCCTAACCCTATTCTTGGATTGTTCTTGCGATGTTCATTCACCCTAACCCTAACCCTAACCCTAACCCTAACCCTAACCCTAACCCTAATCTTGGATTGTTCTTGCGGTGTTCATTCATCCTAACCCTAACCCTAACCCTAACCCTAACCCTAACCCTAACCCTAACCCTAACCCTAACCCTAACCCTAATCTTGGATTGTTCTTGCGGTGTTCATTCACCCTAACCCTAACCCTAACCCTAACCCTAACCCTAACCCTAACCCTAACCCTTACCCTAATCTTGGATTGTTCTTGTAGTGTTCATTCATCCTAACCCTAACCCAAACCCTAATCCTAACCCTAATCTTGGATTGTTCTTGCGGTGTTCATTCATCCTAAACCTAACCCTAACCCTAACTCTAACTCTAACCCTAACCCTAACCCTAACCCTAACCCTAACCCTAACCCTAACCCTAACCCTAACCCTAACCCTAACCCTAACCCTTACCCTAACCCTAACCCTAATCCTAACCCTAACCCTAACCCTATTCTTGGATTGTTCTTGCGGTGTTCATTCACCCTACCCCTAACCCTAACCCTAACAACCCTAACCCTAACCCTAACCCTAACCCTAACCCTAACCCTAATCTTGGATTGTTCTTGCGGTGTTCATTCATCCTAAACCTAACCCTAACCCTAACCCTAAACCTAACCCTAACCCTAACACTAACACTAACACTAACACTAACACTAACACTAACACTAACACTAACACTAACACTAACACTAAGCCTTATCTTGGATTGTTCTTGCGGTGTTCATTCATCCTAACCCTAACCCTAACCCTAACCCTAACCCTATCCCTAACCCTAAACCTAACCCTAACCCTAACCCTAACCCTAACCCTAACCCCAACCCTAACCCTAACCCTAACCCTAACCCTAACCCTAACCCTAACCCTAATCTTGGATTGTTCTTGTGGTGTTCATTCATCCTAACCCTAACCCTAACCCTAACCCTAACCCTATCCCTAACCCTAAACCTAACCCTAACCCTAACCCTAACCCTAACCCTAACCCTAACCCTAACCGTCACCCTCACCCTCACCCTAACCCTAATCTTGGGTTGTTCTTGTGGTGTTCATTCATCCTAACCCTAACCCTAACCCTAACCCTAACCCTAACCCTAACCCTAACGCTAACCCTAACCCTAACCCTAACCCTAACCCTATTCTTGGATTGTTCTTGCGGTGTTCATTCACCCTAACCCTAACCCTAACCCTAACCCTAACCCTAACCCTAACCCTAACCCTAACCCTAACCCTAACCCTAACCCTAATCTTGGATTGTTCTTGTGGTGTTCATTCATCCTAACCCTAACCCTAACCCTAACCCTAACCCTAACCCTAACCCTAACCCTAACCCTAACCCTAACCCTAACCCTAACCCTATTCTTGGATTGTTCTTGCGGTGTTCATTCACCCTAACCCTAACCCTAACCCTAACCCTAACCCTAAAACTA
>NW_028113057.1:50000-52500 GCF_964234715.1 Podarcis melisellensis | reverse complement strand
TAACCCTAACCCTAACCCTAACCTTAACCCTAACCCTAACCCTAACCCTAACCCTAACCCTAACCCTAACCCTAACCCTAACCCTAACCCTAACCCTAATCTTGGATTGTTCTTGTGGTGTTCATTCATCCTAACCCTAACCCTAACCCTAACCCTAACCCTAACCCTAACCCTAACCCTAACCCTAATCTTGGATTGTTCTTGCGGTGTTCATTCACCCTAACCCTAACCCTAACCCTAACCCTAACCCTAACCCTAACCCTAACCCTAACCCTAACCTTGGATTGTTCTTGTAGTGTTCATTCATCCTAACCCTAACCCTAACCCTAACCCTAACCCTAACCCTAACCCTAACCCTAACCCTAACCCTAACCCTAACCCTAATCTTGGATTGTTCTTGCGGTGTTCATTCATCCTAACCCTAACCCTAACCCTAACCCTAACCCTAACCCTAACCCTAACCCTAACCCTAACCCTAACCCTAACCCTATTCTTGGATTGTTCTTGTAGTGTTCATTCATCCTAACCCTAACCCTAACCCTAACCCTAACCCTAACCCTAACCCTAATCTTGGATTGTTCTTGCGGTGTTCATTCATCCTAACCCTAACCCTAACCCTAACCCTAACCCTAACCCTAACCCTAACCCTAACCCTAACCCTAACCCTAACCCTAATCTTGGATTGTTCTTGCGGTGTTCATTCATACTAACCCTAACCCTAACCCTAACCCTAACCCTAACCCTAACCCTAACCCTAACCCTAACCCTAACCCTAACCCTAACTCTAATCTTGGATTGTTCTTGCGGTGTTCATTCACCCTAACCCTCACCCTAACCCTAACCCTAACCCTAACCCTAACCCTAACCCTAACCCTAACCCTAAGCTTGGATTGTTCTTGCGGCGTTCATTCACCCTAACCCTAACCCTAACCCTAACCCTAACCCTAACCCTAACCCTAATCTTGGATTGTTCTTGCGTTGTTAATTCACCCTAACCCTAACCCTAACCCTAACCCTAACCCTAACCCTAACCCTAACCCTAACCCTAACCCTAATCCTAACCCTAACCCTAACCCTAACCCTAACCCTAACCCTAACCCTATTCTTGGATTGTTCTTGCGGTGTTCATTCACCCTAACCCTAACCCTAACCTTAACCCTAACCCTAACCCTAACCCTAACCCTAACCCTAACCCTAACCCTAACCCTAACCCTAACCCTAACCCTAACCCTAATCTTGGATTGTTCTTGTGGTGTTCATTCATCCTAACCTTAACCCTAACCCTAACCCTAACCCTAACCCTAACCCTAACCCTAACCCTAACCCTAACCCTAATCTTGGATTGTTCTTGCGGTGTTCATTCACCCTAACCCTAACCCTAACCCTAACCCTAACCCTAACCCTAACCCTAACCCTAACCCTAACCCTAACCCTAACCCTAACCTTGGATTGTTCTTGTAGTGTTCATTCATCCTAACCCTAACCCTAACCCTAACCCTAACCCTAACCCTAACCCTAACCCTAACCTTTACCCTAACCCTAACCCTAACCCTAATCTTGGATTGTTCTTGCGGTGTTCATTCATCCTAACCCTAACAACCCTAACCCTAACCCTAACCCTAACCCTAACCCTAACCCTAACCCTAACCCTAACCCTAACCCTATTCTTGGATTGTTCTTGTAGTGTTCATTCATCCTAACCCTAACCCTAACCCTAACCCTAATCTTGGATTGTTCTTGCGGTGTTCATTCATCCTAACCCTAACCCTAACCCTAACCCTAACCCTAACCCTAACCCTAACCCTAACCCTAACCCTAATCTTGGATTGTTCTTGCGGTGTTCATTCATACTAACCCTAACCCTAACCCTAACCCTAACCCTAACCCTAACCCTAACCCTAACCCTAACCCTAACTCTAATCTTGGATTGTTCTTGCGGTGTTCATTCACCCTAACCCTCACCCTCACCCTCACCCTCACCCTCACCCTAACCCTAACCCTAACCCTAACCCTAACCCTAACCCTAACCCTAACCCTAACCCTAACCCTAACCCTAATCTTGGATTGTTCTTGCGGTGTTCATTCACCCTAACCCTAACCCTAACCCTAACCCTAACCCTAACCCTAACCCTACCCCTACCCCTACCCCTAACCCTAATCTTGGATTGTTCTTGCGTTGTTAATTCACCCTAACCCTAACCCTAACCCTAGCCCTAGCCCTAACCCTAACCCTAACCCTAACCCTAACCCTAACCCTAATCTTGGATTGTTCTTGTGGTGTTCATTCATCCTAACCCTCACCCTAACCCTAACCCTAACCCTAACCCTAACCCTAACCCTAACTCTAACCCTAAGCTTGGATTATTCTTGCAGCGTTCATTCACCCTAACCCTAACCCTAACCCTAACCCTAACCCTAACCCTATCCCTAACCCTAAACCTAAACCTAACCCTAACCCTAACCCTACCCATAAGCTTGGATTGTTCTTGCGGTGTTCATT